>NC_061508.1:60804100-60853468 GCF_022539505.1 Lolium rigidum
ATGCACTTCGTTCAGTTACAATGTGTAGCTTGGGGAAGCTGGTTTGATGAGCATGATATTTTTAGTCCCCCAAGTTTTGAGGAGAAAATTTACTTTGATGATACTTTACCTCCTATATATGATGATTACAATGATGACTATCATCCACCTACTATTGAGGAGAAAATTAATTATGATTATACTATGCCTCCTATATTTGATGATTATGGTGATAATGATAGCTACTTTGTTGAATTTGCTCCCACTACAATTAATAAAATTGATTATGCTTATGTGGAGAGTAATGATACTTTTATGCATGTGAATAAGAATGTTTTATGTGATAGTTATATTGTTGAGTTTGTTCATGATGCTACTGGAAATTATTATGAGAGAGGAAAATATGGTTGTAGAAATTTTCATGGTACTAAAACACCTCTCTATATGCTGAAAATTTTGAAGTTACTTGTGTTTTATCTTCCTATGCTTGTCACTTTGCTCCTCATGAATTTATTTGTGAGCAAGATTCCTTTTCATAGGAAGTGGGTTAGGCTTAAATCTGTTTCATACTTGCTTTTTGATGCTCTCTTTTGCTTCAACTCTTATTTCTTGCGAGTGCATCATAAAAATTGCTGAGCCCATCTTAATGGCTATAAAGAAAGCACTTCTTGGGAGATAACCCATGTGTTTATTTTGCTACTGTTTTGTTGTGTCTTGGAAGTTGTTACTACTGTAGCAACCTCTCCTTATCTTTATTTTATTGCATTGTTGTGCCAAGTAAAGTCTTTGATAGTAAGGTTGATACTAGATTTGGATTACTGCGCAGAAACAGATTTCTTGCTGTCACGAATTTGAGCAGCCCCTTCTGTAGGTAACTCAGAAAAATCTGCCAATTTACGTGCGTGATCCTCAGATATGTACGCAACTTTCATTCTATTTGAGCTTTTTCATCTGAGCAAGTCCAGTGCCTCTAAAAAATTCGTCTTTACGGACTGTTCTGTTTTGACAGATTTTGCCTTTTATTTGGCATTGCCTCTTTTGCTATGTTGAATGGATTTCTTTGTTCCATTAACTTTCAGTAGCTTTGTGCAATGTCCAAAAGTGTTAAGAATGATTATGTCACCTCTGAATATATGAATTTTCAATTATGCACTAACCCTCTAATGAGTTTGTTTTGAGTTTGGTGTGGAGGAAGTTTTCAAGGGTCAAGAGAGGAGGATGATACAATATGATCAAGAAGAGTGAAAAGTCTAAGCTTGGGGATGCCCCCGTGGTTCATCCCTGCATATTTCAAGAAGACTCAAGCATCTAAGCTTGGGGATGCCCAAGGCATCCCCTTCTTCATCGACAACTTATCAGGTCACCTCTAGTGAAACTATATTTTTATTCCATCACATCTTATGTGCTTTACTTAGAGCGTCTGTGTGCTTTTATTTTCGTTTTGTTATTTTCATTATCTGAATAAATTCATGCTTATGTGGGAGAGAGACACGCTCCGCTTGTTCATATGAACACTGGTGTTCTTAGCTTTACTTTTAATATTCATGGCGAAGGTTGAAACTGCTTCGTTCATTGTTATATGGTTGGAAACATAAAATGCTTCATGTGGTAATTGGTATAATGTCTTGAATAATTTGATACTTGGCAATTGTTGTGCTCATATAGATCATGTTTAAGCTCTTGCATCATGTACTTTGCACCTATTAATGAAGAACTACATAGAGCTTGTTAAAATTTGGTTTGCATGATTGGTCTCTCTAGAGTCTAGATATTTTCTAGTTAAGGTGTTTGAACAACAAGGAAGACAGTGTAGAGTCTTATAATGCTTGCAATATGTTCTTATGTAAGTTTTGCTGTACCGGTTCATACTTGTGTTTGCTTCAAACAACCTTGCTAGCCCAAGCCTTGTATTGAGAGGGAATTCTTCTCGTGCATCCAAATCCTTGAGCCAAAAACTATGCCATTTGTGTCCACCATACCTACCTACTACATGGTATTTCTCTGCCATTCCAAAGTAAATTACTTGAGTGCTACCTTTAAAATTTCATTCCTTGTCTTTGCAATATATAGCTCATGGGAAAATAGCCTTAAAAACTATTGTGGTATTGAATATGTTACTTATGTATCTTATGTCTTATAAGTTGCTTGTTGAGCGGTAACCATGTTTCTGGGGACGCCATAAACTATTACACTTTTGTTGAATATCATGTGAGTTGCTATGCATGTTCGTCTTGTCTGAAGTAAGGGTGATTTATCATGATCAAATGGTTTGAGTATGCATATTGTTAGAGAAGAACATTGGGCCGCTAACTAAAGCCATGAATCATGGTGGAAGTTTCAGTTTGGACATTAATCCTCAAATCTCTTATGAGAATACTATCTGTTGTTGAATGCTTATGCATTAAAGAGGAGTCCATTATCTGTTTTCTATGTTGTCCCGGTATGGATGTCCTTAGTTGAGATCTATCAAAAACGAGAAATCAAATGCGATTTATCTCCTTGGACCTTTGTACAGAGCGGCATAGAGGTACCCCTTTGTGACACTTGGTTGAAACATATGTTATGCAATGATAATCCATGTTAATCCAAGCTAATTAGGACAAGGTGCGAGCACTATTGGTAATCTATGCATGAGGCTTGCAACTTATAAGATGTATTATGCATAACACATATGATTTATTACTACCGTTGACAAAATTGTTTCTATGTTTTCAAAATGAAAAGCTCTAGCACAAAAATAGTAATCCATGCTTCCCTCTGCGAAAGGGCCTTTCTTCTATTTTATGTTGAGTCAGTTTACCTATTCCGTCTATCTTAGAAGCAAACACTTGTATCAACTGTGTGCATTGATTCTTACATGTTTACCTATTGCACTTGTTATATTGCTTTATGTTGACAACTATCCATGAGATATACATGTTACAAGTTGAAAGCAATTGCTGAAACTTAATCATCCTTTGTGTTGCTTCAATGCCTTTTACTTTGAATCTATTGCTTTATGAGTTAACTCTTATGCAAGACTTATTGATGCTTGTCTTGAAAGTACTATTCATGAAAAGTCTTTGCTATATGATTCAGTTGTTTATTCATTGTCTTTACCATTGCTTTGAATGACTTCATTCATCTCATATGCTTTACAATAGTATTGATCAAGATTATGATAGCATGTCACTTAAGAAATTATCTTTGTTATCGTTTACCTACTCGAGGGCGAGTAGGAACTAAGCTTGGGGATGCTTGATACGTCTCAAACGTATCTATAATTTCTTATGTTCCATGCTACTTTTATGATGATACTCACATGTTTTATACACACTTTATGTCATTATTATGCATTTTCCGGCACTAACCTATTGACGAGATGCCGAAGAGCCAGTTCCTGTTTTCTGCTGTTTTTGGTTTAAGAAATCCTACAAAGGAAATATTCTCGGAATCGGACGAAATCAACGCCCACGATCTTATTTTTCACCGAAGGTTCCAGAGCACCGAAGAGGGACCAGAGGGGAGCCCTGGGGGCCCCACCCCACCTGGCGGCGCGGCCAAGGGGGGGGGGGGCGCCCCCCTATGGTGGGGCCACCCTCTGACTCTCCCGAGGCTGCCCTTCCGCCTATATAAAGTCTCCGTCGCGAAAACCCTATAACGATAAGCCACGATACGAGAAAAGTTCCAGAGCCGCCGCCGGGACGGGGAATTGCCCCCGGAAGGCATCTCCATCAACACCACCGCCATCTTCATTGACGCTGCTGACTCCCATGATGAGGAGGGAGTAGTTCTCCCCGTGGTCGAGGGCTCTCACCGTAGCTATGTGGTTCATCTCTCTCTCTTTGTGATCTAGTTGAATATCATCTATGTGCTACTCTAGTGATGTTATTAAAGTAGTCTATTCCTCCTCCATGATGTAATATTGACAGTGTGTGCATCATGTAGTACTTGGTATAAGCTATGATTGTGATCTCTTGTAGATTATGAAGTTAATTATTACTATGATAGTATTGATGCGATCTATTCCCCCTTTCATAGCCTGACGGTGACGGTGTGCATGTTATGTTAGTACTCGGTATAATTGCAATGGTCTATCATGCACTCTAAGGTTACTTAAATATGAACTCCGAATGTTGTGGAGCTTGTTAACTCCGGCTTGAGGGAGCTCTTGTAGCCCTACACAATGAATGGTGTTTGTCATCCAACAAGAGAGTGTAGAGAAAGTAGTGTTTGTTTATTCAGTTATGTGATCAATGTTGAGAGTGTCCACTAGTGAAAGTATGATCCCTAGGCCTTGTTTCTAAGCATCGAAACTCCGTTTATTTACTGTTCTACTGCATGTTTACTCGCTGCCATATTTTATTCAGATTGTTATTACCACTCATATTCATCCATATTACTTGCATTTCACTATCTCTTCGCCGAACTAGTGCACCTATACATCTGAAAAGTGTATTAGGTGTGTTGGGGACACAAGAGACTTCTTGTATCGTAATTGCAGGGTTGCTTGAGAGGGATATCTTTGACCTCTACCTCCATGAGTTCGATAAACCTTGGGTGATTCACTTAAGGGAAACTTGATGCTGTTCTACAAACCTCTGCTCTTGGAGGCCCAACACTGTCTACAGGAATAGAAGCGTGCGTAGACATCACACGCCCTAGAATCCACCACCCTATTGCCGCATGCGCGGACCCGGGGCCTAGCCTGCTCGCAAACCCCTCGCCGCCTCGCCCGACGCGGCCCGCGATGCATCGGGCGATGCGACTGCGCTGCCTCCTGCGCCCCCACCCATCTCCCTCGGCACCCCCTCGGCCGTCGGCGGGAGATTTGGCGTGCCCGACGGGGTACAATATTTTAATCCTGCTATCTACTGCAATCATCGCTACTTCTGTTTTCATTTAATTACTGCTGTTACTTCACTACTACCACTGCTATAAAACTGTTAGTACTGATAAACTGTTGCGAGCAAGTCATTTCCAAGTGTAGGTGAACTTGACAACCCATCCGTTAAAGCTTATAAATATTCTTTGCCTTCCCTTGTGTCGAATCAATAAATTTGGGTTTTACTTCCCTCGAAGACTGTTCCGATCCCCTATACTTGTGGGTCATCAGTGCATGCTAGGAGCTACTCTACGGGTTGCCCCTCCGACGGCCGTGTCGCTATCGGAGCGACCGAAGGACGAGACGTGGGTGGCCGCCCGGGGCCCTAGTGCGTCGGGGTTTGTGGGAGAGCGAGGCAGCCAGAGCCGATGGATCCGGCATCGTAGCCTCTAGAGGTGTCTTTGTAAATTTTCAGGGCACTATATAATCCCTAGCACCTCCTTCGAGGGGATCCAACTCATTCTCTTTCATACATCGCATACACCGTTGGGAGTAGGGAGAGACCTTCGTCTACCACCAGCCCGCTCCCAAGCCGGATGCAGCTCTAGGAGCACCATTGTATTGTCTCCCCCTTATACAGATCAAGCAGGAGTAGTGGTGTTACCTCCACACCAAGGCCCCGAACCTAGGTACGTCGCCGTATCGCTCGTGCTCATACCCGCCTCCAGAATCCGCCATAGTCCATAGGCCTCACTTTCCCTCTACTTAAGCCATCCATGGCATCAGCCGTGACAGTACCACGATAGACGCCATGCATGGTGTTCCTGGTGTTGTGCGCCCTGCACCGCTTCCGCCTCCACAGTCACACTCGTTCGCCACCTCGTGTTCCTCAACCTATTTCCTCTTCCTACATGCAACACGTATCAATGCTAGTGACGCGGCCATCGACGGGAGTGCTGACTATCTTGCCTGCTGAAATCAACGGCCCAGTTGGCTTGACCTGTGCGATCACTGATAGCATTTCCACGTTGAGTCGCAGCAGAGGACGACAAGAGGGGTGGCAGACGGAAACCCTAGTGCTACCACTCGCCGGTCTTCTCTTTGTGGGCGTACAGGGAAATTGACGAGGGGGTTAGCATGTCAGGCGTTTAGTTGGACATGAGTTATGCACTACATGCTAATTTCTAAATTTTGAGGGGTTAAACTGCAAATGTTTCAATGGTGAACGAAACGACACTAGACAACACTCCATCCAACTCGAAGATTCAAAAGATAAATATGGAAAAGAAGCATTGGATCCACTGCCGACAGTCATATCAGGCAATAACTCCAACCCCTCACCATGGACGCCCCCACTAGGTTGGACCAAACTAAACACTAATGGCGCTTCCTTCCCTCAAAATCAAGTTGGGCTGGTGTTGTGGCCAGGGGATAACCATGGTTCAATCCCGTTCATAGCATGCACCCTTGTTGCCAACTGCAAGGATGCAGAAAGAGCGGAGGATAGGGCTGCCTATTGTGTGGCATTAAACTCATATCAAAACTACATCTAGCAGGGTGCATGATCCTAGAACTTGACTGTGCCTCCTCGATCACTGCGCTTAGTTTCAAAGAACAAGATAGATCGAGACTTTGGGCGACATACGAAGAAGTCAAATCCCTCATAAAGAAGCTACATCAGTGCACTATCAAGCACTCCGGAAGAGATACCAACGGTGGGTTACTGATGTCTTCGCCAAATTAGTTGCTTCTCTTGGTGATCGAGTTTTTTTACGAAACATAATACAGATGCAGACGCACACACATACATACACACACCCACCCTTATGAACGTGCGCACACATCCTACCTTATGAGCACCTCCGAGAAACCGAGTTCAAGAAACTGATCCAACGAATCTTGAGATTGACGAAGTCATCACGACCACCCACCTCCCACTGAAAAATGTTCTACCTTTTTAATAAAACACTAAAATGTCAAATTCGAAATTTAAACTCTGCTAGGCTGAGGGTGCCGCTACCCTCCTAGATGGTCTCTCACTCTCTATAAGAGAACTTGTGACGATGTGACTCCTCATCATAATTAAAAGTTCCCCGTTCTATTTTTTTTTTCAAAAACCTCGGAGCATGTTTATTTTTTAGGGAAAACTGGGGGCATGTTTCAATCCTTCTTTTAGCAACAACAACAAGGGCATGTTTCATTAGCTAAGGCCCAAACCGAAGCCCAGATTACGGCCCAGCCGTCGGAAGCAGCGACGCGGAGCTCCCCGACCCAAAGCCGCAACAAATCGCCGGTCCGTGCAGGCAGCCGCCATGGCCACCGCCGCTGCCGCCGCAACCAGCAAACACACCCCCTCTCAGCCATTGCGCCGCCGCTGACGGCACGCCCTAGAATCCACCACCCTGTTGCCGCATGCGCGGACCCGGGGCCTAGCCTGCTCGCGAACCCCTCGCCGCGGCCCGCGATGCATCGGGCGATGCGGCTGCGCTGCCTCCTGCGCCCCCCACCCATCTCCCTCGGCACCCCCTCGGCCGCCGGCGGGAGATTTGGCGCGCCCGACGGGGCACGGACGCTGGGTGCGCCGCACCAGCCCTTCAGCGAGAGGGGGCGGCTTCTCCGGTTCTACAGCTCCAAGGAGGAGGGCGTGGGAAGCGCGGACACGGCGGCGGGGAGCGGCGGCAGCAGCAACCAGCAGGACCACGCGCGACTCGGGGAGAAGGACCAGCAGGAGTGGCTGAGCGGCGAGCGGTTCCTCACCGGCTGCAAGAGGCGGGAGTCGCCCTTCCTCACCAAGCGCGAGCGCTTCCGCAACGAGTTCCTGCGCCGCGTCGTGCCGTGGCAGAAGAGCAGCCTCACCTGGAGCAACTTCCCCTACTACGTCGAGTAAGCACGACGACACGCCCACCATCTACCGCGGGAGGTTTCCCCCTTCCGGACGTCACTAACCCAGCTTCCATTTCGCTGTCCCTGTTTTCCGGTTGCAAGTAACAATGCGAGGCAGCTGCTGACCGAGTGTGTGGCATCGCACCTGCGGAACAAGGACGCCACTTCGGAGTACGGTTCACGGCTGCAGTCATCCGGTGGGAGGATATTGCTCCAGAGCTTGCCAGGTGTTGTACAGACAATGTTTCCTCAATGTGTGTGTGCCTTTCTGCTGGTTTTGGATGTTGAGATTTTGTTTCCATTGCAGGAACCGAGCTTTACCGGGAGAGATTGGTGAGAGCGATCGCCCATGAGCTACGCGTGCCATTGTTGGTGCTGGACAGCAGTGTTCTGGCTCCATTTGTAAGACAATCTCCTCCAGTTTCAAAAGCATAGTCCTCCAGTTTTGTTTGGCAAACCTGATGCCTCACCTCCTCATAGGATAATGGTGAAGATTGTTCAGAGACCGAGGAAGAGGATGGCCAGGCGGAGTCAGAAGAGGAAGGCTCAGGATCAGAAGCGGAAGATGAAGATTCTGGTGAAAGCGATGACGATGAAGCTACCAAATCATTGGAAGAACTTAAGAAGTTAGTTCCGCGCAGGATTGAGGAATTCGCCAAGGTGTTTGTTTCTGATAAGTTACCAAATCATATAATATGACAGTTGATAATTCTTACTATCTTGCTCTTATTATTATATTTCAACACCCAGGGCTGTACCTTTACTTTGTATATATCCACCTATTTTATAAAATTGGGGGCATAAGGTAAAAAACGCTCAAGTTTATATTAGTGTCTTGTAGTGAACTTCTGATATAAATATATGCATCTAATAAGTGTCAGTCTCATGCAATGGTGTTGTATCTTTTCGACTAGCATGCTAATTAGTTTTGGACCCTATTTTCCCCTTTCTGTTTGTTTGCTTCTCTACGGCTTACAACTTATCCCTTAACATCTCGTCTTAGAGAGTTGTTGGTGAGCAAGAAAATTCTTCAGCAGCAGAATCCACCACCGAGTCCCCTGAAGAAGAGAAAAGACCTCTCCAAAAGGGTACATGACTAAGTTTTTTTTTTCTTCTTGAGTGTTGTTTTCTCCAGTATTGACTGCACATTAGATATCATAATTAATCATGACCCTGGTACTTGATCTTATACTGGTGAGTAGCTACTTCTTGTGTTGCTTGTGATAATACATGCTAAGCTCTGCTGTAGGTTAATATGTCATGTTATGTGTATTAACTCAGGTGCATTTGCTTGTTAATCACACATCGCCATCTGATAATACTCATCTCATTCTGCTTACTAATGTGTTCAACATTCTGCATGTTAGATAAATAGTTATTTCTCAGACCGTCAACTATGCACATAGCCAGTTGCGTTGTACTGTTGATTTTTCTGAGGGTGAACTGAAGCATCACTTCACCACAAAACACATAAATGATCAACTACTCTACACCACCAACTTTCTTCCGAACTTCAGAATTTTGTCTTTTTGTATTGGATCAGCAGTTCAGCACTACAGATATTGTATGAGATTAATGTAATGCCACTGGCATAAGTTTCATAGCATACCTATTAGTGAATGTGAAATTCAGGCTGGACCATTTTAATATGTACCAAACTCTGTATGAAGACCGCACCGACTTCCTTTATCATTGTTTCAGGTGACAGGGTCAAGTATGTTGGAGCGTCAGTGCTTGTTGAAGCAGATAACAGGTACTTGTTGGGAGTGCTGCACCTATTTTTTTTTTTTTTTGGTTTAGCCACCTTTTTCTTGATTTTCTCCCTTTGCATTAACAACCTTTCAATTCGTTAAACTCATGTTTTGGTACCTAATTTGATTTGATGTATCTGTGCAGAGCGCTGACATGTCTGTTGTAGTGTTATGTGTTATATGATGTCATGAGTTTCTCCCAGGTTTACATGTTCTATTCGTGTTGTTGATTATATCGAAATAAATGAGAGTTTGTTTCTGGAAATTGTTAATAAGCATGAGTATTAATTATTCATAATTCATCAGACCTGAGTAACCCAAAGAAATTCGAACTGAAATTCATGCATGGGCTGCAATTGTGTGAGACGTGTGCCTATGCATATAGACACACTTGTGGAGCAAGCACATGACGGAAGATGGGTGGGCCTTTATGTGGATGTGTAGGACTGGCCACATGGGTACTTGCTGGTCCAGGTGTATGCATGGTTTCCATGTTTATTCTTTTGAGCTCTTGTGCATGACTATGTGCATGCGTGCATTGTTAGTTCTCTCTGCATGCATGCTCAGTAATGCTGGTGAGATTGGAGCTAGGTATTAGGAGGGCATGTTGCACATGTTTGTAGAGTTCATTCCCTCTCATCTAACAGGGCTATGGACCGGCGTACTAATTGAGCTCATCTAACCATGATGCACTTCATACAGGATCATTCTGGGGAAAATTCCTACTCAAGAGGGAGCAGCAGATGCCTATACCTTTATTAGCGGCAGGTGGGTGGATATATCTTGTCTCAGATAGGTGGCTTTGACTGCATGCCTTGTTCCATGTTTTGTTTGTGTTTCAGCTTTTAACGCCTTGGGATAACTGGACAGATGTTATCTTTACGAGTATGTTTAATATTTTAAGTTTCTCATTAAAATAACTGTAATATGGCAATGAATATCTTGAATTGAAACCAAATGCCGGTCTCAAGCATATTATGAAACATTTGTAAGTTCTGCTGAAATCTTTGCTTGCTATGCTTAAAATAAATGGTATATATACATGTTTAGGCTGATTTTTTTTGCTTGTAGTTGTAGACACTCACTGGACACAATGTGCTTCCTTCCATCTTGGTAGTCCACATTGACATTGTTTCTGATGAATGATTTGGTTTCATGTTTCGTGTTCTTGATATTACAAGCTGAATAGCTTATATCTTGACATTCTTAAAGTACTCTTGTGTATTCTTTTATAACTCAACATTCTCCCAACTGTTAAATTGCAGAACTTTATCAAATGGACAGCGTGGAGAGATATATGAGATAAATGGCGATCAAGTGGCTGTTATATTTGACCCTCCTGACGAGAAACTGGCTGATGGTACAAAAGATGAAGCTAACGAAGACGCCGAAGAGGAAGATGCTAAATCATCGGTTTACTGGGTTGACAGTATGTATTCCATTCCAAGCGTCCATAGCTTCATCCAGTTTGAATATCCTGCAATTTTAACAATGGTCTTGTTTGTGCTTTTAGCTCAAGATATTGCGCATGACCATGATACTCAGGCGGAAGATTGGCATATCGCGATCGAAGCCTTTTGTGAGGTAAATTGTCACACAATATGTTTTGTGCGGAACATTTTTCTCTTTCTCCCTGCATGCATAAGTTTGTGTAGCTTTGACCACTAGTCTATGTTATGTACATTCCGTGTTCTATCTGTTCTGCTCTGTAAACTTACCTCTCTTGGGTTTTCTTTGCTTAAAAAAAATAGGCACTGCCATCTCTTCAACCAGCCATTGTTTACTTTCCGGACAGTTCACAGTGGCTTTCTAGGGCAGTTCCAAGATCAAATCGCAGAGAGTTTATCGAAAAGGTAGAGGAAATGTTTGATCAGCTTAATGGACCTTTAGTGTTGATATGTGGGCAGAACATACTCGAGGCAGCACCCAAGGATAAAGATCCGGTAAGCGATAGAAACTCATCTAGTCTCACTCGCTCATGCTTCCATTCATATATAGATATTTTCTGATTCTTACTTTTGTTATGGATAAATACAGAAGGCGCTGGTGTTTCACAATCTTTCTCGCCTGTCTCCACTGGTAATTTCATGCTAATCTATTGAAGCATATATGTTTGTTTTGTGGTGTTACCCCGTTACAACTGATTATGAAAGCATCTTCAATTCTTTATTATCCTGTTTAGCTTTGTAATTGTCTCTTACCTAGGTATTAGTTATGGCACAGCATGCCACAAAGTTTCTTTAGCTGTTGCATCTACAAGAGACCTCCAAACATGTCGTACTATTTTTTTCTTGCCCTTTTATGCCCTCATTCCCTTATTTCTTACGTGCTAGCAACACTGGTGACTCTGGATGGGAAAAGAAACTATTAGCACTGACAGGACATATATATTGCTTAACCTAACCTATGAAATATTCCCATGAGTTGTGTTCATTGTGCTCGTCCTCACATTATCAGCATAAGTCAAGGGATCTTTGACATAGCTGGATAAATTAGCAGCAAGACAGCTTGGTATGCTAGGTCAGTTCTGGCAAAGACTGCCTGGTGGCAGGTTGCTGTCCCTGTGCTAAGCTGTACTGGATTGCAGAGAATAATGATCAAATCTAGTATAATGTTTCCGTTACAACTGTTAGAAGAGTTTAGGAGTTAGTATGTGAAAAACTAGCATAGTGGAAATTCTTTGATGAAGCCACAGCAATGTAAATGCAGCCTCCAAAAGCATCAATAATTTTCCATAGCCTCCTCGCAAATATACTGTACCTTAGCATTGTCCCAATAACAAAGTAGATAGAAAACAAAAGTGGGTTTTACATTGGTCTGCTTGTAAATTTGAACTGCTGCTTTGAGCTACTTTCTTTGGAACAATGTCTTGGAGAGTTGGTTTCATTTTTGGCCATAGCAACAAGTGAAATTCGTAGTAATTTGAAATTTCTATTTTTTTCAGACATCATCCTTGAGGAGGCTGGTAGGGGGGCTAAAAGGGCGGAAACCTTCAAAGTCTAATGGCATAGCAAAGCTCTTCGGAAACAAATTTTTTGTTCCTCTTCCAAAGGTATAAAAAGGTTTACATCATTTTTTGTACTTTGTTCCTGGAAGTAATGGTATGTTAATCCTTTTTTTTTTTTGGCCACTGGTATGTTAATCCTAGTGTTTCATTAGTCACCGTCAGTGCACAAAAGCTTACTATCTGCAAGCCCCTCTAGCTTGTTTAATGCTGTTGTCTTTATAGCTGTGTAATACTTTCTTTTATGTTCAGGATGATGAGCAACTGAGAGTTTTCAATAACCAGATTGAGGAGGACAAAAAAATAATCATTTCAAGGCATAACCTTGTTGAAGTACACAAGGTATTGGAAGAGCTATTTGCTTAGTCAGTAATTTTAATCAATTCGTATTCATTTCCATTATTCAGCCCTCATATGGGAAGTGACTTAATGGCGCTTCCCCAAGTGCTTACCTGTAAGTCATGGCCGGTAAATGCAGGTGCTTGAAGAGCATGAGCTATCATGTGAAAATCTGCTGCACGTGAAGTTAGATGGCATTATTCTGACAAAACAAAGTAAGCCTGCTAACTGGATCCATATTATGACGCATATGCTTTTTCCCTAAAATCATGATTGCCAGTGTGGCTAATGTGCTGATGGATCATATCAAACAACGTCCAACTTAAAGTTTATTGAAGTTCATGATTATTATTTGGTTTGTGGGTGGCATACTAGCATGCAATCTGGTTTTATCGATCCAACCGTAGGTTCTAACTCATATCATTACTCTCGTTAGGAATCTTGATTTGCAATGTGCACACTGACCCCGCTAAACTGCAACTAGAGAACGCGATTTGTGCTCAGTCAGTGGGCATGGGTCCAAAGAATTTGAAGTTGCATGTCCTTATAAGTAAATTAATATTCACCTTCCTACTGAGTATAACTCCCGCTCACCTGTCTCCGTTTCAAAAGCAAAAACTCCCACTCACCTGTCTTAAGTTACAACCTTTTTTTTTACTTGTAAATTCCTCTAGTCTGTTCTGGGCTCCTTTTCTGCCTTCTGTTTTCCTAATTAGTCTTCCAAACTCTTACCAGATCCCCCGTTCCTCTCCAGCTCATCGTTGGCATAGCTAATGATGTGGGACCCATGTCGTGTACATTTTTCTACTAGATCTAGTTTTTAGGTTATTGGTTTCTACCTTTTAGGTTCCTCCTTTTTTTTTAAAGTGGTCTAGGTTGCTCCTGGTGTGGAGTGGTTTTGCCCTTGTTGGTTTCAGTCTTTAATATACTCTTTCTGTTCCAAATTAATTGACTCTGGAGGGAGTAAAGAGTCAATTAATTTGGAACATAAGGAGTAAGTAGCTAAGAACCTTCGGATCTAGGCAGCAACATGGGTTAGTCGACAGGCATCAACTTCTCCATGTATTTCTCCCTCCTTTGTTCTTTCTTTGAACTCCAGATCCAAACCCACTAGGTTTTACGCTGGATGCTCCTCACCCTCTTCAATCACTGTTGTCTGTGGTCGCCATGGTTGGAGGCCCAACATTATCGGTACACGATGGCGCAGGATCTGCTGCATGACACGCCACCTTGTTTACACATTGGTGATAACCAAAAATCACCTCGCAGTCCCAAATGCCAATCGGGCCAAGTAGACCCTTTCCTCATTCTTCAGTCCTCATGTTGTTGATCACTTGCGCAAATGCCACAGCTGCCAGATCTGATCAGAAATTCACGGCCAGCAAGCAGCAATACCCGTTCCTCATCTCGGTCAGTGGGAGATGTATCCTTGGGATATGCTCGTATTTGTTGTTTATTGTTTCAGCTGTTTGTGGACGCATGACTGTATGATGCTGTACCTTTTGTCACGCTATAAACGAACTTAAAAGTGCCTTAAGTTGGAGTAGAACAGTTTGCTAACTGCATGCATTTGTAAATTTGTATTGTGGATGTAGGAGCAGAGAAGGTCATTGGATGGGCTAGAAGTCACTACTTGTCGTCAGCAACTCATCCTTCCATTAAGGGCGACAAGCTAGTTATTCCCCGCGAGAGGTATTTCCTCATTGGTCTGGCCATTCAATCGTATCTTTGGCTAGACATAACTGTTAATATCTTACCTTATTTGAAGTCTGGAGCTAGCAATCAGGAGGCTAAGGGAGCAGGAGGCTTCACCTAAGAAGCTCTCTGAAAACATGAAGGTACTCTAAGTTATGGTTGTTTCATAGAGTTAGTTAGTTTGTTCTTATTTAGCAAGTTCGTTATGTTGTGATGATGTCCAACCTCAATGAGTGTTTTGCTGCAGATGTTGGCAAAAGATGAATTTGAGCGCAATTTCATTTCAGCAGTTGTACCTCCCCATGAAATTGGAGTTAAATTTGAAGATATTGGTGCTCTCGAGGATGTCAAGAAGACACTGGACGAACTTGTTACTCTTCCAATGAGGAGACCAGAGCTTTTCTCACGTGGGAACTTGTTAAGGGTATAATGCTTTCCATTTGCATATACATATCTCCCTGTAGTAATTTGGGCTTCTTAATATTGATTCTGGTCCCTTGTTACCATATGGGCTTACAAACTACTTTGACTGCCAATTTATATCCATACAACACTGAAATAGTCTTCTAATGCAAAAATAACCTTAGTTTTATCTTTAGTTCCAAACCTCTACATACGAAATGTACTTACAATTTTGGTGGGGCCTTGGTGCTATTCCTCTGCAAGCTTGTTTTGTAGCTCTCAATACTCAATATTACATGATGTTGTTTTATAATAAGTGATTATCTTTGGAGATTTTAGAGAGGTATTTTTATGGATGTCTAGTAAAGCAGATTTTTTGTGCTGAATGTACATAATGGGTCCTCTAATGAGTTGGAAACTTGTAGTGAGCCAGCACTAGGTACAAGTTTGCGGTAGATGAAACAGTTGATTGGGTTGCTATCCTTAACGGTAACTTCGTTGATATCCTCAGCTTAGAGGGTTTTTCATTTTCCTCCAGTAATTTTGTTCATGATATCTGCGATAGTGATACCTATAACAGGTAGCAAAATATTCCGTATAAACTCTTTTTTGGGTGTTTTCATGATAAATTGCTTTGGTAGTGCTATTTGCATACTTGGATGCAGGGTGCAAGCATGACTTATTGAGCTTAATTAAATCATTAAAGAGTGAGAAATGGTGATGTGATATCATTTGACTCAACTTCATAAATCAAATTGCTAAGTCCATGAAGAAACACTGTTACATTTTTATGGCACTCCTATAATAGAAGAAATATCTCTGATGCAAAGTCTAAAACTTTTGGCTTTCTTAGATGTACTTTTGTATGCATGGCTTTATTTCATTGTTGTATTTTTGACATGAAGTGTCTCTGTGGACCTTTGTTCAGCCTTGCAAAGGAATACTGCTTTTTGGACCTCCTGGAACAGGAAAAACACTTTTGGCAAAGGCACTTGCGACAGAAGCTGGAGCAAATTTTATCAGCATCACTGGTTCTAGTCTCACGTCAAAGGTAGATGTACTCGACTTTGGAGTGTAGGAGTTGTATTATTGTGACAACTGATTGGAATGAAAATTATGAATCACTTATTCACTTCTATATCATCTGAAAAATCCCTTCTTCTATTTGACCCTAAAATATCCTGCGCCATTTTATGTTTTCCAATTCACAGACGCTTTTGCATGGTTATCTCCCTCCTGTATCAAATTTACCACTGCTTGTAGTTGCAGACTGATAGGCTGAACATTCTCTTTGTAAACAAATACTTTGGTAATGATCATGTATGATTTCTTAGATCACACTACTCTTCCATCCTTCCATTTATGCTATACTAGTAATAATCAAACCTCTATTAGCTCCTAGATCAATTTCAGCACTGCTTTCATCTATCGTCCCTCCCTGCTAGTTGTGTGCGTACGTGCTGCTTTACATGAAATTACGAAGACGTGTATAGAAGTTCATCTTGTGTGTGAATTCTCTTCCTGGAATGTACACGAAATTTCACAACTCAATTCAGTAGCCAATATCTGTTTTCTGTCAACAGTGGTTTGGAGATGCTGAGAAGCTCACCAAAGCCCTTTTCTCCTTTGCGAGTCGGCTAGCTCCTGTCATCATATTTGTGGATGAGGTGAGTTTTGATTTGATCAAACAAACTGAAGTAGGTTATTTATATTCAGGACGGTGTCCTTATCATTTCAACAGGTCACATGGAATCTCCTGATTCTCATGCAATTTTGTTTTGCTAATGGTAGGTTGACAGCCTACTTGGTGCAAGAGGTGGTGCAATGGAGCATGAAGCAACGAGAAGGATGCGCAATGAGTTTATGGCAGCTTGGGATGGTCTACGGTCCAAAGAGAATCAAAGGATACTTATTCTTGGTGCAACGAACCGTCCATTTGATCTAGATGATGCAGTAATACGGCGTTTGCCCAGGAGGTAAAATCTGCATTTATGTGCTTGTGCCTGGCAATGTATTACTTTGGCTTGGTGCCTTAACAATGTGATGATCTGCAACATGATTCATAGGATATACGTCGACCTTCCAGATGCGCAAAACCGAATGAAAATTCTTAAGATTTTACTTGCCAAAGAAAACCTAGAATCTGAATTTGGATTTGACGAACTAGCCAACGCAACAGAAGGTTACTCTGGAAGTGACTTGAAGGTACCATACTTAAGTCATCATCAGTTGTTCTATTCTTCTCCTAATTTACCTGATGTCCACTTATGTTACTCATGTGTAACTTTGTATAAACTCGTTTGGTGCATTTTTCTGCAGAACCTATGCATAGCCGCAGCATACAGGCCAGTTCATGAACTACTAGAAGAAGAAAATAAGGTGTCATTATCTTGCTTTTCGTATTGGTTGTTGCAAGTTTATTCATCGTGGATTCTCCTGCATGTTTGCTCACATGGTTGCCACCTTTTCTTAGGGGGCTAGTACAAAAACTTCTTTGAGGTCCTTAAAGTTGGATGACTTTATCCAAGCAAAAGCCAAGGTATTAGAACCCTACTGTTTGTTGACTGTTCTGTGCATTCCAATGGATATCATGTTTCATATTTCATTGTTTGCATCACCTGTACAGGTGAGCCCATCCGTTTCTTTCGATGCCACAAGCATGAACGAGCTAAGAAAATGGAACGAGCAGTACGGTGAAGGTGGCAGCAGGAGTAAATCACCTTTTGGGTTTGGCAGCTAACATGTTCCTGTAGTGTGAGTATAATCTGTAGTACCATTAGCCCATTGTGCTCTTATTTAGCCATACAGAATTAAATCAGTGGTAGAGCTTTCGCGTCTCAGCTTTGATGACCGCCTTTTTAACTGCAGCGGCCAATCTTGCCCTCTCTCCATTTCTTAGTACTTACCTAGAGTCTATTTGAGCATTGATATGTCCCTGCATCAACAGAGAAACACCTATGTTTCCCGAGCCTGGTTAATAGACAGTGTTAACCATTTCTCCTGTTGTACCGTTGCCGCATCCTGGCCGATGCCTGATCAAACTGTAAATAGCTCCAGAAATTTTGACCAGAACAACTGACAGTGTACCATCTTAAAATAAACTACGTGTTCTGTTGTTTCTTCGTGACTGTTTTCCATGATTGAATAATGTTGTCTGCACAATTACCTGTTGGAGAGAACCAATGTGTTCTGTTGCTGTCGCTTGACTGCCTTGATATGCTTACTGTTTCGGTTCTGTTCTATACCACTAGTACATTTTTTTCCATTTGTGATTCGAGTCTTTAACGACCAAGTGTAGCTCCTGCAATGTGTTGGGTAAAGAGTTTTTTACGCATCATTCTATACTTTCTTTTATGACGGATGCATGTACCTTCCTGTTGTGCCAGCGAGCATGTTCATAGTTTGGTCCCAAACTGCCAAGCAAGTGAATCAATCCCGCACCTTACCGTGTGGACGGTTTAGCCTTGTTTTCTTTGGTTTCTACTGTACTTTCTAGACTCAACTAGCAAAGGAGCAGAGCTGGGACGATGGGTATAGAAAGTGTATCCGGTGGATCGGATGGAGATCATGGTGGCAGACTGGTGGTGGTGGTGGCGGGCACGCATGGTCGAACGCGCGCGCGGCGTCCCGAGGCTGACGCGATGCTCCTCATTGTTGACCGCATGCTGACTTTCTGCGGTCACTACTGGTCCAAGTTAGGGCACCTCAGGCTACCCCTTGCCTTTGCTCTGTTTCCCAGCCATGTTGTTTCTTTCATTTCATATATGTTACTGTATTATAAAAATTTGTAGACATATTATAAGAAAAAAATACGTTGCTGACCAGCGAAATTTAAGGACGTCTTACATTTTGGGATGAAGAAAATATTGTTCTTCCAAGCTGACCTTAAAACAGAATGAACATGATTGATGGCGAAAAAACCACTGAATCAACAAAGAGGTTAGGAGGCAACTTTATTATAAGGGAGTAGCCAGTAGCCCGAGGTACCACCGTGGCTGAAAGTCTAGAATTTCATATCTGATATTCCTTAAGGAAACGAGAAAACAGTACAAGTGATGGACAACAAGACGCACAAAATGACCAATAAACAATAAAATTACATCGAAAATCATATTGGCCGTCTTCTTCCTAAAGCTTCCTCATCAGTTGCCAGAGGTTAAGAATACACTGAACACACAGTAAGGAAAAGTGACAGATGCAAACACACTTTCCAATTAAGTCGCCATATGAGACTTCGAAGACCACAATAGCTACTCGTTGCGAACAATGAGATCTGGTAGTTGCAGATCGAATATCACTTCCGAACACACCCCACGCAGTACATGCTTGCAAATCTTCACCCTTAGATCATAGGGTTTAGGAAACTAAGCCTTACCGTAGAGTAGAGCGAAAGAAGAGAGGTCAAAAAAAGGCATGGAGGGAGCGATTTTGCTGACCGGTTTGTTCTATGTACCTTACGTCAAAGTAGAACATACTAATTTTGTCTCTTCTTCACCTCTTGTCATGTGGCCACTCCTCTTCTGTAACGAGGAAGACATGTGTGTATTCCCCCCTCTCCAACATGACCGCTGAAAAGGGATGCAACATGTTCCCCGCCCTCTCCTCCATCAGCAACCCCAGTGGTCCCCCCTTTCCCGCAAGCTTTGTCTCCGACGTGTAGATAGGTTAGGATTTTGTGGTGGCATCACTCTGATGGTGGCCGCGATGGCTCAGGCGGATAAGCTTTTCCTACCCTTGGCCCCGTCTCGACCTTGTAGAGTGGCAGTGTGGATTTGTGCCGTATCAACAAAACCGTGAGGCTAGGTTTCTTGTGCTTCGACCCCACTTCTTTCAGCATCGACACTAATACCAAATATTTTATGCAAACACCGTTCCGTGAAGCGGTGACATCGAAACTTGATCGAGGGATTCAGGCTACCCTAGTGGCGAACCTTGACCATAATTATAGGAGGGGTAAAAAGACATTAGATGAAACCTGAGCGAGCCAGATTAAAATCTTTTCTATTTTGTATGGTAAAAAATGGTAAATACTAAGTAGTATTGTGTAATTTTTCATTGAGTTGGGGGGTGGGGGGGGGGGGGGGGAAGGCATGGCCCCTTTTGGCCTCCACTAAGATCCGCCAGTGGGCTGCCCCATCAACATGTTCTTCTCCGTGACAAGAGGTCCTATGAACTATAGTCTTGATGACTTCCTTTATGTAGGCAACAATGTCAGGCTAGCCCCAACGGCGGGGTTGTAGGAGCGATGTACCATCGAATCGTGCTGTTGGAAGAGGGCGGTGAGTCCAAAGAATTTATTTTTTCTTAATTTTTGATTAGGGATTTTCTGTAATGATGCGGTTGTTCAATGAGCATCCTTGTTGAGTAGATATTCTCTGGTGTATTTCTTACCATATGCCCCCCTCCTTCTTCGTATAGTCGAGAACGTGGTGAGCCCACATTGTACCTATATGTGTGCATATGCACCAGAGTAATACATCATGCATTACAAACTTTCTACAATCCTCATTTTTTTTCCGCGGAGAAACATACTGCAAAGACATGGTGGTACCATTATTGCTGAGTCTGTATTCTTGCCGTTTCACGGAGGCTCGGGGAGGCAGGGAGAGTGGTGAATAATTAAACTTGTAGAAAAACATTATAGGGTGAACTTCTAAGAACTATCGAATTTGTAAAAAATGCTGCCAGGCGTGTTGAACTCAGAGCACACCGCATTTCCACGATCCTGCATTTCAATATCTGATTTTTTTTACTGCATCTCACCTTTCACGTGCAAGAATTAGTTTAAGGTCACGAGGGGCGAAACTGTAACTTGACATGATGAGACCGACGCAGCGACCCGCCACTCCGGCGTCAGCGTCTTGCCCTGTCCGAGTTGGACCAACCTACCGTCGTCACGGACGCTATTTAAGACCGGGATCGCGACCACCACTCGCCGCCACCAGCTCCAGCTCCGCCCTGCGACCTCGCACGCGCGCGCGCTACGGCTACCTACCTACCCACCTGCTACGTACGAGGATCCCGTCCTGCGCGACGCAGCCTCGCGACCGGGGATGGCAATGGAGGCGGCCGTCGCGATGCAGACGCGGGCGGTCGGGGTCGTCGGAGGCGGGAGCCGGAGCGGGGCTCTCGGCGTCGGCGGGGATAGGCGGCCCCGGGCGGGGAGCCTGCGAATCGGAGGATCCGCTGGAGGGGCGGCGCTGCGGGCTCGCGGGGCCAAGCCCGTCGCCCCGCTCTGCTGCGTCAAGACATCCAGAGGTATGTTGTTTTCCGGCCTTTTCGGTTGAATCCACGAGACTCTGTCTGGGGGTTGGGACGATGCAGCATGATTCTTTCTGCTCTGGGAAAAATCGTGCGATAGTGGGGTATGATAAATTTTGGAGCTTTGGCGATCCGCCTAATTCCATCGGTTAATTCGTGGCAAAATTTGTTGGGAGAAGGGATGCTCTCCTCTGCTGTCGATAAACGTGGCTGCCCGTGGACTGAACAGAGCTAGGTAGTTGTTGGGGGTAGGTAGGTGATCGCTTTGCTCGGTCAAATTGGCACACTTGTGGTGGTGGGGGAGGGACAGAGAACACTTATCCCGTCCGTGTTCGACGATGTAGATGGAACTTAAATCAAGCGCGCGCGATAGCTCGTCGTTGAATTGGTTATGGGATGGAGGCACTAGTTGCTATTTATTAGGACATACACATACTCGTACTGATTTTTCTTTGTGGCCTTCCTGTACTACAGGTCAGCAGAGCTTGCATAACTCGGTTGACGAAGCCCTGTTGCTAAAGGTCTACATCTTACACTGAATTCTTCCTTATATGAATAGTAGAGCCAACTGTTTTCTTTTTTGGGCGTCGCTTCTGACATACGTGTGTTGTAATTGCAGAGGAAAGCAGAACAGGTTCTGTTCGAATTGAACGGGCGCTGTATTTACCTAGTTGGTAAGTTCCCGCACCTATCCTTTTTTACTCTTACCGAGGAGTAAAGAACAGAGAATTTCTTCTTTGTGTCTTAAATTAATAAGAGTATGCTGCTCATAATGCAGGAATGATGGGCTCCGGAAAGAGTACGGTGGGCAAGATATTAGCCGAAGTGCTGGGTTATTCATACTTTGACAGCGATAGTTTGGTCGAACAGGCAGTTGGCATGCCTTCTGTTGCTCAAATATTCAAGGTTCATAGTGAAGCATTCTTCAGAGATAATGAGGTAATGCTTGGTGTACAGTTTTGTTGTAGATTGTGCGTCGCTGTAGCACTAAGAATTAAAAGACTTATGGACTGATATTTTCTAGTTTATCTGCCCTCTTCGTTGTACAGAGCAGCGTCTTGAGAGATCTGTCCTCAATGCAGCGGTTAGTTGTTGCTACTGGAGGCGGTGCTGTTATTCGGCCAGTTAACTGGTATTGGAATTGCTCTGATCTCGTCACCATTTTATTTATTTTATCCTGTTTTCTCCTATGGATGAATAATAGTTAGATTTTTATTTATTTTCAGGAGTTACATGAAGAAAGGTATGTCTATCATGTTGGATGTGCCTTTGGATGCACTTGCGAAGCGAATTGCACAAGTTGGGACTGCTTCTCGCCCCCTTCTAGATCAACCATCTGCTGATCCATACACAGCGGTAGCTGCTCTCATTCTTCGAAACCATTTTTTTTTTTTTTTAACACGCTGATCTCTGTTTTGGGTGTTTTAGCATGCTTACAACGTATCTTGTCACTGACCCGCTTTACGACCATAAAATATGATATCGCTGTTGTGTTACTTTGTGCGCAAACACTAAATGAGAAACAACAAAGAATGGCAGTAAACATCCATGCAATTTTTTAAACCCTCTACATGTACATTGGCTGTAGAAATTTGTCTTTCTCCCTGTTCCCACTAGTTAAAATGTATGACTCAGTGCTTTTGTCTGTGCCACAGGCTTTCGCGAAACTTAGCCTGCTCGCGGAGCAAAGAGGGGATGCTTATGCTAATGCCGATGTAAGGGTTTCACTAGAAGGTATGTTAGGTTCATAGATTTGTGCCACATGGTCACCATTTATTTGTGCCTGAGCAAATTTCTAGTTCAGCAGAAAATAAGTGTCTCCATTTATCTGTGCAGAGATTGCAGCTAAACAGGGTCATGGAGATGTCTCTCAGCTAACCCCAACTGATATCGCGATTGAGGTATGATACATATTGAGTCAATTTTTCGTGTACAATTGACATTCCATGCTTTCTCCAACGCACCCCTTAGACGAATTTTCCTCTGATGTAATGTCCTGCTGCAATTCAGGCCCTACAGAAGATTCAGAATTTTGTCAATGAGCACTCCATGGCCAGTGGCCCATTTGAAGACTTATAAGTTGATCACAAAGATACGAAGGATACAAGCCCTGTAGATTTTGGCCCCCATTTTTTCTTGTACTCTGTATGTTTATTCTTTTATACCTCAACATTATTCATTTATTCTTTGTACCCAAAGAGGAGATGGGCTTGCGCATGCTCAGAAATAAATAAGAGAATAGCCGATGGTGCTAATGTGACAGTTCCACAGTTCGGAATGATCATTGCAGTTACATATTTCACTCTATCTTTTCCGTAAGTGGGATCTTCTTTTTAGGTGAAATTCATATGAAAACTTTTGTGTACTCATGTTTTCTGATGTGATATACTTCATGCCAAATGTAAAATGAGCACAATAGGTTGAGAAAAATAAATCGAACATGAACATCAAGGCCTTTCAGAAACAAAAAAAAGAAGTTATATCATTTTTTTTTTGGTATCTCAACGTTTTACAAAGCCTGGAGTAGGCCTAGCCTGGAGCCTCAAGAGAAGAAACATCCAACGACCCTCTGCAAGTATATGAAACGAGTATGAGTTGGTGACTCATCTCTCGCAAGGCCTGTCTCTGAACTAATGTTTGGTCGTCAAACTGATGGGATACACAAGACTTGATCTACTGGGAGGCCGGGAGGACTGTTTATGACACATGGAGCCATGGCTCACCTGGCTACGTTCATTTTTAAAGAAAAACGTCGCTGTAAATTTTGTTTATTGTGGCCCAGCGAACGCAAAGATTGGCTGAGACAAGGTGGCCTTCTTAAACAAACAGTTTTTTCAAGTACTCCGTAGAAAAGAAATAAGGAGTGTTCTACAGAAACTGGATGCTTAACAGTCGTCAGGCATACTTTTCCAGTGAGTTGTCGATTACTGAAGATCTCATTTAAAGTCATACTTGGTTCTCTGAGTGTTCGACCAGGTTTAGTAAGCCATACAATGTAGCTCATGTTCTTGCGCAATTAGGTGTTAAATGCCATGTAAACTCCACTTTGTCCCGGGAGGGTTCCTGAGTGTGCTATTGATGCTGTAATGGGCGATTTTCCCCAAAATGTTTCATAATAAAGCTATACACAATTGGTATTATGGGACATGTTTCATGATTTGCAGAGTGTCGAGCTGGAAGTGTGACAGTTGAGAAACATATTCAGTAATTGCATTGGCAAGGTCTAATTGGTATCATTTGTTGCTGCCATGCGTGTTTTCACTGAGGCAAAAGGGCTCAAAACAAATTCAATGCAGAGCACCTACCAAGAAACATGATAAATACCTGAATATTAAGGGGACGAAAAGTAACATCGATAAAAGCACGGTCAAACAAAACTGCTCACATCAGGACCTTCATCAGGTTTGTCAATTGAAACTGCCCTTTGGTTGTGCCTGATGTGGGCTCTGCCGATGAGAGTGGACGAGGCCTTTTTTGTTGTTTCCCTCCTTGTGCTAGGGCCAGCTCGACGGTTCTCTAACTTGAGGAGTTGTGTGGGGAACCGGTTCTGCCTTTATTCGTTGAGCAAGTGAAGGTGAACTCATGGAGATCTCAATTCTGGATTCACCATCTAGTGAGGCGTTGGGCTTTAAAGAGAGTAGTGTTGTGGACGGTGCAGTTTCTCTCTCACATGGGAGTGCGGAGAAGTCTCTCCGAGGGAATAGAAAGAAGAGGGGCATCACAAGGAATACTTCCGTCGATGCTCGAGAGACCCAATTAGCATCTTCGTATCCGTTTAGTGTGTCTTATTTGTGATGTGGTGATCCATGTGTCTTTAGTCTGAAGTAGGTTGAGAGAATTTGGTTGATTTGTCTTTCCATCAGGAAGTTGCATGTGTGGGGTGTTGCGGAAAGTATTTTCTAACGCAACGGGTAACTACCGGATACATATCTATCGTTCAGGTCTTCGTGATTCGTGTGAGGCTCCCTTCCTATATCTAGTGTATATCATCTCTATATGATACTTCTCTGAAATCTAAAAGAAAATTTAGTAGAATCTCGTAATTTATTTATATAAACCGGAATTCATGATACTTTAAATAAAAGTAACTATAATAATTCAAATATGTGTGAAATACATGTATTATGTTGTTGAAATAACAAAATTCCAATATAGATTTATTTATATCTAACAAATATCGTATATATATTAGGAAAATAGTGGGCTACCATGGGTGGTAGCTATACATATACATCCAGCCATTAGATCTTCTATAGGGAGCATGAAACTGCATCTAGAGAGCACAACTTATTAACAGAAGTTGCTAACGTCGTCACATCGAAAATTGCATATCCACTCTGCAACCCCACCTGCCGTAGCCATTCTTCATCCCATCCCCAACCCCACATTCCCGGACAGGGATTCAGTAACATTGAAACAGCATGGCACGTTGTGCCATGATCTCTCATCCACCCTATATTTTCCATCTAACGGCTGCAATCGAGCGATCTGAAAATTTTACTAAAATTGTCTTTTTTGCTGCGCCCAAAATACAAATTATTTTTGATTGAAACTTTCCGCAGTTACAACATGATTCGTTGGTAATACTTACATTTTTTGTTTTGAATTTTTTGATGATTTTTAATTTTTTTTTGAAAATCATCACAAAAATTCAAAATAAAAAATATACATGTTGCCAACGAATCATGTTGTAAGTACGGAAAGTTTCAATCAAAAATATTTTGTATTTTGGGCGCAGCAAAAAAGACAAATTTAGCAAAATTTTCAGATCGATTGATAGCAGCCGTTAGATGAAAAGTGTAGGGTGGATGAGAGGTCATGGCACAACGTGCCATGCTGTTTCAATGTTACTGAATCCCTGTCCCACATTCCCTACCCGTCCCCTTTTCCCCTCCCCAACCTTCGCTCACCTCCTTTGCCCCGGCGGCTAGCCGCTGCACCGCCTCCTCCTGCACGGCAGCATGCACGGGGAGAAATCAACGCGGCGTGCGGACCGGAGAGATGGGAGGAGACGGGCGGGCGCATGGTTGTGAAGGGCTCGCGGCGGGATCAGCAGCTCATCCCCGTGGGCGGTCCACCCTGCCTCCTTGCCGAGGAAACCACCACGCGCCCCCACCACGAATCCCACCACCGACGACCCCCACCGTGTCCTATTTTTCTCTTTTCTTGCGTCTATTTGTGTTTTTGATTCATCCACTTTTTCCTTACTTTTTTCCTGGTCTTCACTTTCCCCTTTTTTCTCCGATCTTATTTCCTAGTTTGTTGACCTCCGCGCGTCCGGGGATGCGGATGGAGAAGCTTGCGGTTCCCGACGGGGGGCGCAGTCTGCAAGGTAAGATGGACAGAGGGGCTCCCGTTTGACGCCCGCATGGAGGAGCTCCTGTTCGCTGTCGCCTTCCATCTCACGCCCATCTCCGTCCGCAAGTGCGCTCCGCCTCACCCCATCTCTGTCTGGCGGCGCCCGTTCAGGCTGTGGCAGATTTGTTCTCCTGCCGACACAGAACTTGCTTGCGTGAGGCAGCCCGTGCTCACCCCGCCCATTGATCGATTTGGGGCTGGGAGGAAAAAATATGCAGGGTCGATGGATTTGTGATTTTACAGTTGAAGGAGGTGAGATTCTTTATTTCTTTGCTGCCCTTGCCTTGGTGATACGAACACATTCCCCTTCGGGAGAGTCGCTCGGTGTGGAGCTGGGGCTGGGTTGAGCAGCCGCATGGGCCATGGACTTGGAGGCGAAGCTCGGTGTGGCTCGTGTCCTGGAGCTAGCCTGGACCAGCTGGAGGTGGAGCACGGTGTGGTCAGCTCGTTGTTGGGTATGGATGGGGAGAGAACATTAGAGTTAACTCAATGACTAGTATGTGCCGATGCATGCTCAGTTTCGACCATAATTGTTGCTGTGGCTGCATCCGCCGGGTCATTGGCTGACGTAGCAGGGGATACCATGCATGAGGTAAGATCCTTGTACAAGACTCTATTGCTGCTGGGTCGATGGTTTTGTGATTTGCGATTCAAAGAGTGAGATTTTTTATTTCCTACCGCACTTGCCTTGGTGATACTGATACATTCCCCTTCCTTTTTTCTGATCTCCACTTTTACATTCTCTTTCTGACCTTACTCTGTTAATTTGTGGGGTTTGCTGTGTACATTCATTTGAGGTTGGATTTGATGTTTCAGATTGATCAAACACAAGCAAGTGGTGATGAGTCACAGTTAGATGTGCATTGTGTAGTGTATTGAACTTATCAGTTCCAGCCCTGTAGTTCTCAGGTGTTAAGTTTCCTGCCCAGTTTCACTTTATGCTCTAGAGTGCTCAAAGGGACATGTTCAGTCAGTAATTCAGAGCAAATGTCTGCTTTAGAGTTAGTATTTGTTGCATGTATACATCAGGCGGTGCTATTCTAAGGTTTTTACATCTTCTCATCTTATTTCAGGAAGACACCATCAGGGAAGGAGGCGTGTGACGCAGGCAAGAAGATAGAGAGGTTCATCGGCATGGACGACAAAGCAACAACGACAAGCGGCGCAGCAATGAAGTATTAGTGATCTTGGATGGCAATCGTTTTTCCATGATGTATTTGATGCTAGAGGAAGCAGCAGTACGTAGAGGGATTGTATGCTTGTTTTTCTGTCCATTTTTTGGCTCCAGATCCTTCTTCAATGATATTCTTCTCCCTCGTCTCTTGCATCCATGAGTTGGTCATTCCTCAATTTGCTTATTTTCTCCTCTTCAACCTCCTTTAATGGAGGACCTTCAGGTTGAAGCAGCAGTACGTAGAGGGGATTAGTGATGTTCTTCCCTCAAGCTGTTGTCCAGTGCCCATCGAAGGGCCTTTACTTAGCAGCTAGAGCATAGGCTTCTAAAAAATCCAGAGCGTCTGTGGCCAGTTCTCCCTCTCACACGGTTAAAAAGAAAGTTCTTGCTCTTAATTTCATTCCAGATAATGGTCTATTGGAGCGGCTTTCCATTCGCTGGACTAACTGAGTTATAGCCTGTGATGCTTTTTACCTCAGGTTTAATACTAGTATAATATAGCATGGTTTCTATCTTAAAAAAAATAATTGTGCTATCTGAAGCGAGAGATGGTGCTGGATCAGATAGAAGATTCTTTTTGTTTCAGAAATTTGTTGCAAGAGATTTTGGAGGTTGGGAAAAAGCAAGTATGTGAGCCAGAAGGCATCGCACACGTGCATCGCCATTCGTGCCAGCACTTGCTGCTTACTGCTTATTTGCTGACAGCTTATTGCGAGCTGCGCGGCAGCCGGAAACCTCGACGTCTCGTACATACTCGGAATGGTATGATCGATTTTCTCAGTAACAAAAACACCATCTCCTCGTTTTTGCCTCTTCAATCGTCTGGAAAACCTGTCCTGCCCGCGGGAGAAATATGCAACCGTCTCCCCTGCCACCTGATTCACGTAAAGCCTTCTCAACTGCGCCGTAATTCCAAGCAGCTCGAAGTCTCGGCCCGCACGGCAACCTGTAAAAAAAAGAAAGGCTAGCATTTGAGTGGAAAGATCGTTGGCAGAATATCCATATTAGGCAGGAAGAAATCAAAAATGTGTGGGCGAAGAACAGAAATTAAGCACCCATCTGCTGGGACAGCAGACGACATCGCGAATCCACGGATGGTTTGCTCGGAAAGAAATGTTGTACTAGCTCAGCCACATAAAAATGTGAGAGCTAAATCATAACAGTGCGATGTGCTAAATCCTACTGCTAATTGCACCACCACAAAGCAACGTCTACCATTTACCAAATACCATGGACTTCCGTAGGACATATTTTTTAGTTTGAACCGTACCGTGCCGATGAAAATGTGTGAAAACTAGTAAAAAATCACACATTGCATACGGTATGGCTAGCAACCGTCACCAGCTACCGTCGCCGGTGCAAATTGTCAAAAGGAGTAAAAAATGCTAAATTTTCACACGACGGATGGTCATCACCGTGGCCGACACAATGTGTGAAATCATGTTAAAAAAGGTGTTGGAAAGTTGTGGCAGCTTTTTTCCCTGCCGTATTAGACTGCATGCAATCACGGAGCACAAACGTCCGTTCAGTAAAAGTGCTCCTGGGTATTTGATCTGGCCATGAGTAGAATCTGAACTCCTTCTATCCAACGGCTGCTACCCTATGCATAGGTACCACCCTTGGTAGTAAATCCGCGTCGATATATATTATATCATAGTAAATAAATAACAAATTAGAAAAAAATCAGCACGAATTACGAAGTCACTACCGGTCGGATGATGCCCGGTAGGAACCGGCTCCGTCAGAAAATCCTCTCTCTAGGGTGTTGTTCTTTTTGTTGTGACTGTTTTTCCCCGGGTTTTCCTCCATTTCATTTTTGAATAACAACTAAATATGCTCTCAACAACTTACGGGAAGAAGTCGAAGAAGCATTACCTTTCTTTTGAGGACGAAATGACAAAAGTACCTCTCCCAAACTCACACGTGCTCTCCATATGATCATTTGTTATGGGGCAGAGGCTAAATTGGTACGCAGTAATCCTAGACTTACGGACACACTGTTGCCTACGGAAATTGCACGGTGAATTGATTGGCCGTGTTTTGAATCCGTAAGAAAATTATGCAGGAATTGTCCATACACGTAGCATTTCCCATTGATACCTCACCATGTGTGGAAGTGCTAAGACTTGGAGTCGTTTTCGTCTGCCTGTCGCACGGAGAAGCTAGCTGGATCGAGGAAGCTATGTATAAGAGCGTTTCCTTTATTCTGTTGAATATAAATATAGTGTCTAGCCTTTTTTCAGTAAATCGGTCTTTTGAGATAATTGGCTAGTACATAAATCCTATATATTGAACATTGAAAACCAAATGTTTACGGGAGAAGCAAACAGGAAAAAAAATTATGCGGCATGTGCACCGAACCCATGATAAGAACTATATATTCAACATCAAAAACCAAATGTTTCCACGAGAAGCAAACATGCACCCGGCCATGGCGCATCCACCAGGATGGAGCACACAGGCTCCAACTGAAAGTTAAGCAAGCGGAAGGACCGAAGGAAATAGGAAATACAATCGTAGCTAAGATAACTGAGGCTTCACAGTGTTTAACAGCTTCTCCACCTCAGCGGCGAACCGATCCATTGCCAGCCGGGGCAGCACGACCGGCACGGCAACTGCGTCGTCCCCACCGCGATCCTTGACGGCGATGAAGAAACTCAGACCGAAGGCAGCGTCGGCTGGGCCAGCGTAAACCGGCTCGCCCCACCCGAAGTCGACGCGGTGAAACCCGAGACGTCGGGCGTCAGAGATCACCAACATGTTGGCCGGCCACAAGTACCGCCGGCCGAGCAGCACCATCTCGTCGATCATGGAACGAACGTATTCGGCGGTCACCGCGGCCTTGGCCCGCCGCACCAGCGCCACGGCGTCGCCCAGCGAGCCGCCACGTAGCGCCGCCGGGTCGACCAGCACCGTGGAGTGCACAATAGCGTTGCCGTAGTATCCCGTGGGTAGGCTCATCTCGGCGGCGGCGCTCCTCAAGTTAGTGACAAAAACCAGCGACGCAGTCCCGCCTGGAGGGAGCTCAAGCGCGGCGGTGCGAGCACGCCAGAGGAACGCGGCGAGGGCCTCGAAGGTGGTGGCGGTGTCGCGGAGGAGGCTTTTCTTGATGGCGGTGAGGTCCGATGCGCCGAAAGTGAAAGAACGCATGACCATATCGCCGGCCGGCGGAGGCGGCTCAAGTAGTTGGTCCAACTCGCGGTGTGTAAAGGACGGCGCAGGCGGGTCGCGCACCTCGAGGAGCTCGCGGGACCAGACGGGCTCGACGGTCGTCGACGGGAGACCTCGTGCGAGCTCCGCCATGGCGTTCATGAACTGGGCGATGCCGATCCCGTCGCAGATGGTGTGGTTGAAGCGGAGCGCGAATATGAAGCTGCCGCACAGCAGACGCGTTACCTAGTCGATCGTCGCCAGTTCTGGTTAGATTAGATCATGTATCCATGCAATACTTCAATAAAAAAATTAGTCTCTGTAACTGCGCGTTCTGCTTGTTCAAGGATGTCATCGAAGTCTATTCATCATGCTACCTAATTTCAGTTAATACTTGACGATATTCTATTGAAAATTGCAACTTTTTCCAATCCAAATTAATTGATGTAGGTTTAGACAAAATGTTTAATAAATTTATCTAGGTTCAATAAGATCTATGATTGGGCGAAAACCTAAGATCTATGAGTGTGGATTTTCTTCATGATAAAATCCTAAGATTTATTTTCAAGAAAAAAAATCCGAAGACTTATGATTGAGAGACGATGACACGTGTGTACTATTTTTTTTGTTGGAGACATCATTTTTAGAGAACTTAAACTTTAGGTGTTATCACGGTGGGGTTTGTGCTGCGGCTATAAGAACTACTACACCACTAGAACCTATTTTTAGAATGTTGCTGTAGATATCGAATGTAATTGGTATTTTCACGATATATATATTAATTTTATCAGGAAAAAATGCTAGTTTCAGTAAACCTTCCAGGATCAGATAGTATTGTAATTACCTGTATAAGTAGCAAGGGAGAGTTAAGCACGCTGCTGGAGCCCTCCACGTCGAAGAGCAGCTGATCCCAGCAAGGGAACGGCGGCCTGAGCCCGACCGCCTCCAGCTCTGCCAGCCGCACGTCAGCGTCGGCCTCCACGAAGAGCACCCCCTCGCCGGTGCAGTCGACCACCAGCTTCCCATCCTCAGCCTCCCTGAGCCGACCGGCCAACGGGTAGTAGCGCACCAGCGCCTCGCCGAGCGCGCGTCGGATGACGCCGGCCGGGTCGACGCCGTCGTCTCCGCCGCGGTAAAAGAGGGCCAAGGACACATGCACGCGCAAGTCTTCCATGTCGTCGAGGTCCGACAGACGCTTCGTCTCCCGGGGCGTATGGGCAGCCGGGCCGACGAGCTCCGGGTCACGCCGGCGCACGGCGTAGGCCAGCGTCGCCGGCGTGTGCACCCGCTCCTTGGTCTGCTTTAGCATATCCACGGGCGGAGTTAGCTTGTGAGTAGAGCCATCTGAGCTGAGTTGACGAGGCCGGCAGGGGTTCACCCATGGAGATCGTTGCTCCTTCCTGCTGTAATTTCTGTGGAGGATGCTGGGCAGAGCCCGGGCAGCTGCCCTCGCTCGCCAGACTATAGCCCCGCAGCTGAGCATAGCTAGGATGGTCTCGGAGCAAGTTGGAAGCAACAACTACTACCCTGTTGGCTTCCAGAGTTCTGCACGTGTACTTATAGTACATCAATGTGAGATTGTAAGCGGCTACAGAACATCGCTCCTACTAGCGGCGCGACGCATTTTAATGTTCGTTTGCGTCGCGGTACGGACGTAAAAATGATCGTTTTTATCCGCGCGTCCGTTTGCGTGGGGTCTGCTCTAGCGGGGCGACGTATTTTTTTTTCTTTTTTTTTTCCTCTTCTTCATTTAAACATAGTTTCAAATATAACATTTTAAAACATGATTTTACACAAACTAACACATAGTTTGGAACATGGTTTACACAAACTAACACATAGTTTGAACCATGATGGACACAAATATAATTTGTTTTTTAAAAAGCCAGTTGTGTTGATTTCCGTATGTTCACTGCCAAGAAAGAACATTCGAGGGCACACCCAATCACCCAAACTGGAAAATCCAGCGGGAGGAGATGGTGCCCTTGTTGGTTCTACCGATGAGGCGAACATCCAGAAACCTCGACTACTGGCTTCGTCTGGCCCGTAGCTAGATTCGATGCAAAGAAAGAACACTCGACATTCTAACTATCGGTGTCGGAGCCAGAGTCGTCGGTGTGGTAGTGCCTGCGGCAGGCTGTGTCGTCGAACACCTTGACGATCATCTCGCCGTCCCCCTCGTAGAGGAAGGTGAGCTGGCAGCCGGGCTCGAGCTCGAGGTCACGGGCGAACTTGTCCCACCCCGTGTGCAGGTACATCTTGCCCTGCCCGTCGAACATGACCTCCACGGTCCAGCGGCAGAAGTTGCAGCTGGCCTCCTATAGCTGTAACTGCGCCGACTCGACGCCGTCGACGAACTCGGCGAACTTGTCCGGTAGCCTCTTGATGGCGAGTGGGTCGTCGTCGATGCGGAGGAGGAACTCGAAGCAGCGCTCCTTGCGAGGACGAGGAGGGCGCAGGCGACGACGAGCGTGGGGCCGTAGCTGCTCCACCACGGCGGCCCCTGCCCCGGCCACGGGGGCGCCCAGGGCCGCGGCCTCGACCGCCTCGCCGGCCACCAGGACCGGCCATGGACTTCCTCGCGGGCTTGGCTGCGTCGCAGGAACACCTAGGCAGCGCTACGGTCGAGCTTTGTGGCGGCTAGGGTTTCTTTGGAGGAGTGGATGAGGAAGAAGAACGCGCGGCCCTTTATATAGGCCGGCGGCATGCGGTGGCCGCGGGACGCGTGGCGTCGCAATTAACGTGGTTGGCGAAGGTGGGCGGCCGCTCGGCAGCCGAGCCATCGTCGCCATTAACGTGGCGCAGAGTGCCGAAGCGACGCGGCGGCGCAGTCGCTGGCGCGTTTGAGAAGACGCATCGACGCAGGGTCGCTGCCAGGCGGGCCCAACGAAACGTCCGCTAGACGCGAGCGGACGTTTCCGGACGTCCGCAGAGACGCATCCGAGGCACATATTTGGGCCAGGTTTGCCTCTCCGCGGACGGCCCGGTCACTTTGCATCGCCCCGCTGGAAGTGGTGCCAGACGCATTTCCGGTCACGGCGGACGAAAACGGTCGCTGAGCGTCCGTTTGCGTCGCGCCGCTGTAGATGCCCTTACCCGACGAGGTGGGATGAGAGGCACCCAGCTGTAAATTCCATCCTGCCTGGAATCGATCCATCGATTGAAAGAAGCGCGCGCAAAATATGTTGTATTATGAACTATATAAAAAAGAAAAACTTATGACAAAACTATCCATATATACGACCATAAATTTGTTTTTTTTCATGTAGCTCAAAATACAACACAATTTCTTCCGAAACTTCGCATGAGTATTCCGGATATACGAGTGTATTTAGGAAATAAATTTTATGAACTTATTGAAACATTAACGTAAAATTTACAAATATTTCAAAAACCAGTAGCACTGGTACTCACTTTCATCAAATCTTCTGTCGACTAATAAAATGTATATGCTTTGCATGTGGTGGTCTGTGTAATATCACCGCTGCTTTTTGTGTGCAGGGGACCATTGGGTTTTCTCGTTTCAAAGATATCATTGGAATTTCCCTTTTCTCGATATCATTTGTTTTATCTCAATGCAATGGAACCGGCCGTGTTGATCCATGTTGCTCTATACCAAGATATATCGCAATTATACGTTATTGGCAAATAATCCTATTAATTGTGGTAGTCGATGTACCCGTCAATTACGATATGCCATGATTTCGTAGCACATGCACTATTCACTATGAAGGTTCATGATTTTGTTTTTGTTTTGCGCACATCAAGATGTAACTCATCATTAATACTCGCAAAGATGCATCCTATGTATTTTTCAGGACTTTCATAACTTAAAGGTAGATTATTTTATCATTTATTTTTATTTTTGGAGCCTAGAGTCAAAGATCCATATTCCAAACCTTGGCAGCCCTATCAAATCAAAATAGCCTATATTTTATTTCATGCTCACGTAAAAGCAAAGTCCATAGTGACATGGTGAAAATTTCGCACATAATCATTATGAACAATCAAGGGAGCAAAGGCGTCAACAATGAAAATGACCAAAAGAAATACTCCCTCCGATCCGAAAAAAGTGTCCGAAGGCACAGTATAATAACATTTTACAATACACCCCTTCCAAATTAATCAAAACAAGATTAGCGACCAGCACTTTCACGAACAGAACAATGGCCGGGAACAGCCTCCTCGCCCCGGTCCAGTCACATCCCGTCCTCTCCGCAGGGACAGAGTGCGGCGTCGAGGAGCAGACCCCCCTCGCGGACGCGGGCCACCGGAACCAGAGCGGAGCGGGCAGCCGTAGGCGGCGGCCGGTGACCGGCGCGGGGATCTGGGCCGCGTGCGGCTGGGGTGGCGGCGGCCGGTGACAAGCGGGGGAGCTGCGCCGCTGGGGTGGCGGCGGCCGGCGGCCGGCGACCGGCGCGGGGAGCTGCGCTGCGTGCGGCTGGGGCGGCGACGGTGGCTTTGATGAGGAGGGAGGCGTCGGTGGGGATGGGCGGACGCGGCTTTGAGGAGGACGCGGCTTCGGGCGTGCGTTGCGTGCGCGAGATGGGAGATGGCGTGCGTTGGTTTGGTTCCGTTTAGGAGTGCGGGATAAGGAAAAATAAAACTCTTGGGCTTGTTTGCAAAATCGCCTTTCAGACACTTTTTTCGGATCGGAGGGAGTAAGTAAACTGATGGAACTTATTAAAAATTACAAATTTCTAAATAGGGAAAGGTGAAAATAATGTAAAAAAACAATGGAGTTAGGTAAAGTTACTTCTGGTTTTTCGTAAATCTTATTTTGTATTCATAATTTGTATAAATAATCCTGTCAGTTGTCCAGTGGCCACATTATCTATTATCTATGTATTATATACTAAAAGCAATATACGAATGTCTAATAAAGCCACCACGTTAAGCCACACATCTTAATTATTTTGTTGGTTACAACTAAAGATTAATAGTTATGTAACATTATAGTCGTGTTTGACACGTTCGTATAACATGCGAGGTATAACACATGAACTTTAATAAGTATATATATTAATGGTGGATATTTAAAATATCTATGTATATATGGAACATGTATCGGCGCATAACTAACGCGATCAACTAGCACACCTACTGAAAAGAAGAAGTCCGGTAGGCTGCATGTGGACAGCAGAGAAGTCCTGATCTTACTCGTTCAGTTAGGCCAACTCTATTTATTATTTAGCTCCATCTGTTTTATGTTTTATGTGAAAGAAAAGAAAAAGAAAACTATACCCTATCTATCTATCAGACAGGAGCTACATATCCGTCTGAATGAAAAAAAAATACACAAGCTATCTCCGTTTGAAATAAAGATTAGTTCAATGGAGATAACAGGTGTAGTTATTTTCTTTGAATTATGTATAGGAGACTAGCTATGCATGCATGGTAAAAATAAAAATAAAAATATATACGCCTCCACATGGTTTTCTGGTTACCATGGAGAAAAAATACTGCCAAACGAAAATACAGGTATTTATATAATTTTCTCAAATTTAAAGAGTTTGGAAATATTTTGAACAAATTTGAAAATATGTTTGATAAATCTCGAGTGGTATTTTCGACAGTACTTTTGGTACCTGTACTCGAATATTATAATGGAGACACTATTTCGACCATACTAAAAGCAATATACAGATGTTTAATAAATCAACCACATTAAGCCACACAATCTTAATTATTTTGATGTTTATTTTTAAAACTTACGGCTGTGATTTATCTAGAGTTTAATAGTTACGTAACATTATAGTCATGTTTGGCACGTCCGTATAACATGTGAGGTATAACACGTGAACTTTATTAAGTATATATATTAATGGTGGAGATTTAAAATATCTATCTATATATGAAATTTGTATAGGCGCATAACAAACGCGATAAAGTAGCACACCTACCAAAAAGAAGAAGTCTGGTAGCCAGCCAGCCGTCCGTTTTCTGTACACAAAGAATTCCTGATGTTGTACCTTCAGTTAGGCCAACACTATTTATTACTTAGCTCCATCTGTTGTACATTAAAGTAATAAAAAATACTACAAGCTACCTATTTATAAGACAGGAGCTACATATCCGTTCGGATGGAAAATAGATACACGAGCTATCTCTATTTTAAATAAAGATTAGTTGAATGGAGATAAGGCGTGTAGTTATTTTCTTTGAATTGTGTATACATGCATGTCCGATAAAATTAAAAATAAAAATAAATACGCCTACACATGGTTTTCCGGTTACCACCGTAAAAAATACAGCCAAACGAAAATACAGGTATTTACTTTTCGATTTTTTTGAACGAATTTGAAAATATGTTTGATAAATCGCGAGCACTAGTATAGATCGGGCGATCACACACGGCTGAAATGGTATGTTGCACATGATAAACCTACCCATCACTATGCAAAGGTTATTCGATCAATTTTTATTTATTTTCATTCAGGAGTGACATGAAGAAAAGTCCCTCTATCATGTTGGATGTGCCTTTGGATGGGCTTGCGAAACGAATTGCGCAAGTTGGGATAGCTTCTCGCCCCCTTCTAGATCAGCCATCTGATGATCCATACACAACGGTAGCTGCTCTTATTCCTTGAAACTAAGTTGTTTGAACACGCTGATATCTGTTTTGGGTGTTTTAGCATGCTTACAACGTATCTTTGTCATTGACCTGCTGTCGAGGGTACTCCTCGGCAATGCCTTTCGATTGGGGCTTAGGGTTGATGGAATCCTGCAAGCTGACACGAGTCATCGGTTCACAGATAAGCGGGGAGAGCGATTTACCCAGGTTCGGGACCCTCGATGAGGTAAAACCCTTACGTCCTGCCTGTCTGTTCTTGATTATGAGGATATTGGGTTACAATGGGGTGCCGAATAGTTCGGCTGAGATCTCGTCGAGATGGCTAAGTGCTATGGTGATCTAGCTCTAAGATTTTGGTGGCTAAGGTTGCTAAGATTGATTGTGTCTTCGGCAGCCCCTCTCCTGGCCTTTATATACGAGGTCAAGTCTCAAGAGGTCTAACCGAGTACGACTAGGTTTACAGTAGCTTTAGATCTAATCTTTCATTGTTCAGCCGCCTCGTTATCTTGCCTGCCAAAGAATCTTTTGGTGCGCCATCCAAGTGGCCCGCCTTGCCTCCAAGTGCCTTCATGGGCCTCCAACTGGACAATACGGGATAGGGCAATGTCGGTTACCCGAAGGGTAATGCCCACGTCAGTAGCCCCCGAGTGTCTAGCCGAACATTGTTCGGGTAGAGACTGAAGCATGTCTTCTTTTGATGTTCTTCTCTTTTATTGTCCTTGTTCATCTTGAATCAGCATCGTCCTCTTATGTCGGGTGCGCGTCAGCGCTCCCGATGGGAGTAGCCCCCGAGTCTAGGTACGGATGCTTGCAATTCGTACGTAGACTCAAGTTGTACCACTCGAATATTTTTCTCTGCCGAAGTTTTCTGCAGGTCTTCGTAAGTCATCCGATACATTTTTTTGCTTGCAAGGGATGATGAGTAACGTGCCCAGCTTTGGTTGGTTAACTACCGATGGCAAAACAACGTTACCCTACGCAGAATCAAGTCCCCGGGCATGATCTTGGAGTGCAAAAAAGTTCTATCGGGTGCGCGTCATGCACTCCCGATGGGAGTAGCCCCCGAGTCTAGGTATGGATGCTTGTAATCCGTGCGTAGACTCAGGCCAAGCAACCACCTTTCTCTTCATTTTTCCTTCGGGTCCTTGATTTATCGGGTGCGCGTCAGCGCTCCCGATGGGGGTAGCCCCCGAGTCTAAGTGCAGATGCCTCACAATCTGTGCTTAGACTCAGGTTCATCATCCGATAACTTTTCATTTTTTCTTCGAGTGCTTGCAACAATCTCTATGACGTCACTGTTGACGTGCGGCTGCTGTGGTTTGATTGACAAGACTTGACCTGACGGGCCCACCCTAGTTCTGCGCAGGCAGTTTTTAGGACTTGACCAGTGTACGCGCGGCGACCGAGGCGTCCCCTCGATTTTCGCACAACGTGGGAATAATGGGCCGTCGGTTCCGTTTTATTTTCAAGCGCCACGTGTACAGCCAGATCCGCTCCACCTCCCACGACGCTGTGGAGTTATGGCCACGATCTCACACATATTTTTACGACATAAATAGAGGGCCTCCATGTTTTTACTTTTCACACCTCTTACTGCTCATCTTCCTCGCCCAAACCTTCCTGCTTCCTCTGTTTCTTCGCCAGAAGTTCCGCACGCCATGGGCAAGAAGAAGAGCGCCAGCACTTCGGACGCGGCCAAAGTTAGCCGCGATTGGAGTGCCTCCGCCATTTGCAACCGCGACATCAACAAGCTGCGCGCCCTCGGTTTCATCTCCGCATCTGAAGATGATATTCGTCTTCCAGGTGCGGTTTCTCGCCCAAGGCCCCCGAAGGGTTTCACTGTCATGTTCGTTGCCTTTTTGTTCCGTGGTCTTTCTCTTCCGGCCCACGAGTTCCTTCGCTCTCTTCTTTTCTTCTACGGGATCCAGCTCCGGCAGCTGACCCCAAACTCCATCCTCCATCTCTCCATTTTCATCACTGTTTGCGAGGCCTTCCTCGGCATTGACCCTCACTGGGGTCTTTGGAGGAAGATCTTCTACGTGAAGCGCCACAATGACAGCAATGCCCCCCCCGTCGTCGGTGGCGTCGGCTTTGTTGTCAGGAAGGAGGTCGACTACTTCGACTATCCAATGAAGGAGTCCGTCCAGGGCTGGCGCAACAAGTGGTTTTACCTGCGTGATCCCATAATGCCCGGGCGGCGCTCAAATCTCCCTCACTTTGATGACGTCTTAGTAGCTCACAAGAAAAAGTCCTGGCGAAACGCCCTTTCTCCCGAAGAGAGGGCGACAGCCGACAAACTGTTTGAGCGGGTCATCGTTTTAAAGAACACGGGAGGCTTGACAATGTGCGGCACTGAAGTAGTTTCAGCGTTCCTACAACGTCGAGTGCAGCCGCTAATGTCCCGACCCCATCAATTATGGCTTTATACCGGCAAAACCGACAAGTCGAGGATCAGCTCTGCCGACCTGTCGGCAGATGAGCTTCGGGACGAGGTTCGTCGCTTGACGTGCCTTAGTATGAAGGATAATATTGTCTTGACATCGGCTCGTCCTCCTTACGATTTTGACCATCTCCCGACTGAGGTAATCTCTGCCGCTCTTTGCTTGCTTTCATCTCTTCTTTCTTCGTTGTGTTTTACAAACTTCACTTTCTCTTCTTGATAGGCCTCCTCCGTCGTCCAATGCTATCCTCCCACGCCAGAAAGCGGTGTGGAACCAGAGGTTGATGATGACGATTCCGAGGGGACTGAGGACGCCCAGCAAGTCCTCGAGGACAGCGATGTCCACGAGGACGACACTGTCGAAGAGGTTGCTTTTACCAGGAGCAAGCGTCGCTTGGAGATAGACGAAGATTTTATCGCGACGGCTGAATCTAGTCCCAGCGACCGAGATAATGATGCCGTTGGAGCTTCTCCGCCTTCTCCTGCCGACAAGGGGCAATCAGGCTTTTTCGCTGCCGAGGATGACTTGGAAATGTATGCATCTTCATTCCATTGCATCTTAACCTTTGTCTTTTTGTATACTAATCATTCTCCTTTCTGAAGTAGCTCTGATGATGATCTTGTCCCTCTCGCGAAGAGGGCTAAGTTATCTGCTGAGAGAGCAGCATCAGCTAAGGAACCGAATCCTTCTGCTGCCAAGTCGACGCCTCCCACGAGGACGACCGTGGAGAAAATTCCAGTGTCGAAGGTCATTCCTCCCGGCGATGCTCCTACTTCGTCGGCTTCTCGTGATCACGTAAGTATTTATTTTGCCTTGTTTTACTGAATTTTCCTCATGTCAACTGAATCTCCCTGATTTCCCTTGCTGCAGCCGATTTATGCCACAGTCGATGCTGTGGTAGATTTCGCCGAGCAGTTTACTCGTCTAGAGGCTGAAAACGCCCAGCTTCGGAAGACCATCAAATCTTTGGCTGATCAGGTGCTGGAGGCCAACAGGCTTGCCACCGATGCCAAGAAAGAAAACGCCTTGCTGAAGGGGGAGCTGACGAAGCTGAAGCAGTGATACGTCTCCGACGTATCGATAATTTCTTATGTTCCATGCCACATCATTGATGATATCTACATGTTTTATGCATACTTTATGTCATTATTATGCGTTTTCCGGAACTAACCTATTGACGAGATGCCGAAGGGCCAGCTTCGTTTTCTCGCTGTTTTTGGTTTCGGAAATCCTAGTAAGGAAATATTCTCGAATCGGACGAAATCAACGCCCAAGCATCCTATTTTTCCACGAAGCTTCCGTAACACCCGAGAACCGTCGAGAGGGGCCACAGGGGCCCACACATGGTGGCGGCGCGGCCCGGGAGGGGCGCGCCGCCCTAGTGTCCGGTGGCCCTGCACCCCTTCCGACCTTGCCCTTTCGCCTATTTAAAGCCTCCGTCGCGAAAACCCCGACACGTTCGATGAAACCGGAGAAAACCTTCCGGAGCCGCCGCCATCGCGAAGCCAAGATCCGGGGGACAGAGTCTCCGTTCCCGCACGCCGCCGGACGGGGAAGTGCCCCCGGAAGGCTCCTCCATCGACACCACCGCCATCTCCATCAACGCTGCTGCCTCCCATGAGGAGGGAGTAGTTCTCCATCGAGGCTAAGGGCTGTACCGGTAGCTATGTGGTTAATCTCTCTCCTATGTACTTCAATACAATAATCTCATGAGCTGCCTTACATGATTGAGATTCATATGATGATGCTTGTAATCTAGATGACATTGTGCTAGTCAAGTGGATTTTACTTATGTGATCTCCGGAGACTCCTTGTTCCACGTGTGTAAAGGTGACAGTGTGTGCACCGTGTGGGTCTCTTAGGCTATATTTCACAGAATACTTATTCACTACTATGAATGGCATAGTGAAGTGCTTATTTATATCTCTTTATGATTGCAATGTGTTTTGTATCACAATTTATCTGTGTGCTACTCTAGTGATGTTATTAAAGTACTTTATTCCTCCTGCACGGTGTAATGGTGACAGTGTGTGCATCGTGTAGTACTTGGTGTAGGCTATGATTGTGATCTCTTGTAGATTATGAAGTTAACTATTGCTATGATGGTATTGATGTGATCTATGCCTCCTTTCGTAGTGTGAAGGTGACAGTGTGCATGCTATGTTAGTACTTGGTTTGGTTATGTTGATCTGTCATGCACTCTAAGGTTATTTAAACATGAACATCAAATATTGTGGAGCTTGTTAACTCCGGCATTGAGGGTTCGTGTAATCCTACACAGTTAGTGGTGTTCATCATCCAACAAGAGGGTGTAGAGTCTAGCATATATCTATTTTTTCTGTTATGTGATCAATGTTGAGAGTGTCCACTAGTGAAAGTATGATCCCTAGGCCTTGTTCCTAAATATCGCTATCGCTGCTTGTTTACTCGTTTTATCGCATCTGTACTTCCTGCAATATTACCACCATCAACCACACGCCAGCAAGAACTTTTCTGGCGCCGTTACTACTGCTTATATTTATTCATACCACATGTATTTCACTATCTCTTCGCCGAACTAGTGCACCTATTAGGTGTGTTGGGGACACAAGAGACTTCTTGCTTTGTGGTTGCAGTGGTTGCATGAGAGGGATATCTTTGACCTCTTCCTCCCTGAGTTCGATAAACCTTGGGTGATCCACTTAAGGGAAACTTGCTGCTGTTCTATAAACCTCTGCTCTTGGAGGCCCAACACTGTCTACAAGAATAGAAGCACCCGTAAACATCAAGCACTTTTCTGGCGCCGTTGCCGGGGAGGAAAGGTAAACGGCACACACACACCGGACCCCGGCAACTAGCCACTTTTCTGGCGCCGTTGCCGGGGAGGAAAGGTAAAAGGCACTCATACTCCGGTCCCAGGTAAAGTACTTTTCTGTTGCCGTTGTGTGTGTGCTTGAAGATATTTCCTTTAGATCCTGCAATTGCATCTTTTTGTTTCTTGTTTACACTAGTTAGGCATAATGGACAACAATGAGCTTCTTATTCTATTTCTTGATTTAAGACATGGATGGTTTGATGCGAAAATTAAAAAACCTATGGAACATATTAGTATGAACGCTTTGAACACCATTGTTGCTAATGATATGGAAAATTCTAAGCTTGGGGAAGCTGGTTTTGATGAGCATGATCTTTTTAGTCCACCAAGCATTGAGGAGGAAATTTACTTTGATGATACTTTGCCTCCTATTTATGATAATTATAATGATATTGGTCTTTTAGTACCGCCTGTTATGGAGGATAAATTTGATTATGATTACAATATGCCTTCTATATTTGATGATGAGAATAATAATGATAGCTACTTTGTTGAATTTGCTCCCACTACAACTAATAAAATTGATTATGCTTATGTGGAGAGTAATAATTTTATGCATGAGAATCATGATAAGAATGTTTCATTTCATAGTTATATTGTTGAGTTTGCTCATGATGCTACTGGATATTATTATGAGAGAGGAAAATATGGTTGTAGAAATTTTCATGTTACTAAAACACCTCTCTTTTTGCTGAAAATCTTGAAGCTGCACTTGTTTTATCTTTCTATGATTGTTGCATTATGCTTCATGAATTTGTTTATTTACAAGATTCCTATGCATAGGAAGCATGTTAGGCTTAAATTTGTTTTGAATTTGATTCTTGATGCTCTCTTTTGCTTCAACTACTATTTCTTGCGGGTGCATCATTAAAACTGCTGAGCCCATCTTAATGGCTATAAAGAAAGAACTTCTTGGGAGATAACCCATGTGTTTATTTTGCTATAGTACTTTTATTTTGTATTTGTGTCTTGGAAGTTGTTAATACTGTAGCAACCTCTCCTTATCTTAATTTTGTTGCATTGTTGTGCCAAGTAAAGTCTTTGATAGTAAGGTTCATACTAGATTTGGATTACTGCGCAGAAACAGATTTCTTGCTGTCACGAATCTGGGCCTAATTCTCTGTAGGTAACTCAGAAAATTATGCCAATTTACGTGAGTGATCCTCAGATATGTACGCAACTTTCATTCAATTTGATCATTTTCATCTGAGCAAGTCTGGTGCCTCAATAAAATTCGTCTTTACGGACTGTTCTGTTTTGACAGATTCTGCCTTTTATTTCGCATTGCCTCTTTTGCTGTGTTGGATGGATTTCTTTGTTGCATTACCTTCCAGTAGCTTTGAGCAATGTCCAGAAGTGTTAAGAATGATTGTGTCACCTCTGAACATGTGAATTTTTGATTATGCACTAACCCTCTAATGAGTTTGTTTCGAGTTTGGTGTGGAGGAAGTTTTCAAGGGTCAAGAGAGGAGGATGATATACTATGATCAAGAAGAGTGAAAGCTCTAAGCTTGGGGATGACCCGGTGGTTACACCCTGCACATTTCAAGAAGACTCAAGCATCTAAGCTTGGGGATGCCCAAGGCATCCCCTTCTTCATCGACAACTTATCAGGTTCCTCCCTTGAAACTATATTTTTATTCGGTCACATCTTATGTACTTTACTTGGAGCGTCTGTGTGCTTTTATTTTTCTTTTGTTATTTTCATTCTCTGAATAAATACATGCTTGTGTGGGAGAGAGACACGCTCCGCTGTTGCATATGAACACATGTGTTCTTAGCTCATAATGTTAATGGCGAAGGTTGAACTGCTTCGTTAATTGTTATATGGTTGGAAACGGAAAATGCTACATGTAGTAATTGGTAGAATGCCTTGAATAATTTGATACTTGGCAATTGTTGTGCTCATGTTTAAGCTCTTGCATCATATACTTTGCACCTATTAATGAAGAAATACCTAGAGCTTGCTAAATTTGGTTTGCATATTTGGTCTCTCTAATGTCTAGATAATTTCTAGTATTGAGTTTTGAACAACAAGGAAGACAGTGTAGAGTCTTATAATGTTTATAATATGTCTTTTATGTGAGTTTTGCTGCACCGGTTCATCCTTGTGTTTGTTTCAAATAACCTTGCTAGCCTAAAACCTTGTATCGAGAGGGAATACTTCTCATGCATCCAAAATCCTTGAGCCAACCACTATGCCATTTGTGTCCACCATACCTACCTACTACATGGTATTTCTCCGCCATTCCAAAGTAAATTGCTTGAGTGCTACCTTTAAAATTGCTATCCTTCACCTTTACAATATATAGCTCATGGGACAAATAGCTTAAAAACTATTGTGGTATTGAATATGTACTTATGCACTTTATCTCTTATTAAGTTGCTTGTTGTGCGATAACCATGTTTCTGGGGACGCCATCAACTACTCTTTGTTGAATATCATGTGAGTTGCTATGCATGTCCGTCTTAGAGAAGAACATTGGGCCGCTAACTAAAGCCATGAATCATGGTGGAAGTTTCAGTTTTGGACATATATCCTCAATCTCATATGAGAATACTAATTGTTGCTACATGCTTATGCATTAAAGAGGAGTCCATTATCTCGTTGTCCATGTTGTCCCGGTATGGATGTCTAAGTTGAGAATAATCAAAAGCGAGAAATCCAAAATGCGAGCTTTCTCCTTAGACCTTTGTACAGAGCGGCATGGAGGTACCCCTTTGTGACACTTGGTTAAAACATGTGTATTGCGATAATCCCGGTAGTCCAAGCTAATTAGGACAAGGTGCGGGCACTATTAGTATACTATGCATGAGGCTTGCAACTTGTAAGATATAATTTACATGATACATATGCTTTATTACTACCGTTGACAAAATTGTTTCTTGTTTTCAAAATAAAAGCTCTAGCACAAATATAGCAATCGATGCTTTCCTCTGCGAAGGACCTTTCTTTTACTTTTAATGTTGAGTCAGTTCACCTATCTCTCTCCACCTCAAGAAGCAAACACTTGTGTGAACTGTGCATTGATTCCTACATACATGCATATTGCACTTGTTATATTACTCTATGTTGACAATTATCCATGAGATATACATGTTATAAGTTGAAAGCAACCGCTGAAACTTAATCTTCCTTTGTGTTGCTTCAATACCTTTACTTTGATTTATTGCTTTATGAGTTAACTCTTATGCAAGACTTATTGATGCTTGTCTTTAAGTACTATTCATGAAAAGTCTTTGCTTTATGATTCAGTTGTTTACTCATGTCATTACCATTGTTTTTATCGCTGCATTCATTACATATGCTTACAATAGTATGATCAAGGTTATGATGGCATGTCACTCCATAAATTATCTTTATTATCGTTTACTCCGCTCGGGACGAGCAGGAACTAAGCTTGGGGATGCTGATACGTCTCCGACGTATCGATAATTTCTTATGTTCCATGCCACATCATTGATGATATCTACATGTTTTATGCATACTTTATGTCATTATTATGCGTTTTCCGGAACTAACCTATTGACGAGATGCCGAAGGGCCAGTTCCTGTTTTCTGCTGTTTTTGGTTTCAGAAATCCTAGTAAGGAAATATTCTCGGAATCGGACGAAATCAACGCCCATCATCCTATTTTTCCACGAAGCTTCCAGAACACCCGAGAACCGTCAGAGAGGGGCCACAGGGGCCCCACACATGGTGGCGGCGCGGCCCAGGAGGGGGGCGCGCCGCCCTAGTGTCTGGTGGCCCTGCACTCTTCTCGACCTTGCCCTTTCGCCTATTTAAAGCCTCCGTCGCGAAAACCCCGACACGTTCGATGAAACCGAGAGAAAACCTTCCCGAGCCGCCGCCATCGCGAAGCCAAGATCCGGGGGACAGGAGTCTCCGTTCCGGCACGCCGCCGGACGGGGAAGTGCCCCGGAAGGCTCCTCCATCGACAGCACCGCCATCTCCATCAACGCTGCTGTCTCCCATGAGGAGGGAGTAGTTCTCCATCGAGGCTAAGGGCTGTACCGGTAGCTATGTGGTTAATCTCTCTCCTATGTACTTCAATACAATAATCTCATGAGCTGCCTTACATGATTGAGATTCATATGATGATGCTTGTAATCTAGATGTCATTGTGCTAGTCAAGTGGATTTTACTTATGTGATCTCCGGGAGACTCCTTGTCCCACGTGTGTAAAGGTGACGAGTGTGTGCACCGTGTGGGTCTCTTAGGCTATATTTCACAGAATACTTATTCACCGTTATGAATGGCATAGTGAAGTGCTTATTTATATCTCTTTATGATTGCAATGTGTTTTGTATCACAATTTATCCGTGTGCTACTCTAGTGATGTTATTAAAGTAGTTTATTCCTCCCGCACGGTGTAATGGTGACAAGTGTGTGCATCGTGTAGTACTTGGTGTAGGCTATGATTGTGATCTCTTGTAGATTATGAAGTTAACTATTGCTATGATGGTATTGATGTGATCTATGCCTCCTTTCGTAGTGTGAAGGTGACAGTGGTGCATGCTATGTTAGTACTTGGTTTGGTTATGTTGATCTGTCATGCACTCTAAGGTTATTTAAACATGAACATCGAATATTGTGGAGCTTGTTAACTCCGCATTGAGGGTTCGTGTAATCCTACACGCTTAGTGGTGTTCATCATCCAACAAGAGGGTGTAGAGTCTAGCATCTATCTATTTATTCTGTTATGTGATCAATGTTGAGAGTGTCCACTAGTGAAAGTATGATCCCTAGGCCTTGTTCCTAAATATCGCTATCGCCGCTTGTTTATCGTTTTACCGCATCCGTACTTCCCGCAATATTACCACCATCAACCACACGCCAGCAAGCACTTTTCTGGCGCCGTTACTACTGCTTATATTTATTCATACCACCTGTATTTCACTATCTCTTCGCCGAACTAGTGCACCTATTAGGTGTGTTGGGGACACAAGAGACTTCTTGCTTTGTGGTTGCAGGGTTGCATGAGAGGGATATCTTTGACCTCTTCCTCCCTGAGTTCGATAAACCTTGGGTGATCCACTTAAGGGAAACTTGCTGCTGTTCTATAAACCTCTGCTCTTGGAGGCCCAACACTGTCTACAAGAATAGAAGCACCCGTAGACATCAAGCAGCAGATGAAGGATGAGCAGGATTCCAGGCGTGCGGCAGCGGCCACAATCGATAAGAAAGAAGGCGTCCTCTGTGAATCCATCAAGGATTTATTGGGTCAAACTCACGACACATAGTTTCTTTTTTGGTACTTCTTTACTGGCTATTGATCTGTCTTCTTTTCAGAGGCCGCCAATATAACCGTCACTCGACGCCATCAGCTCCGGGAGGATTCTACAGCCGATGCTCTGTCGCTTGCTGCTGAGTCTAACGTCCAAGTCCTTGGACGTCTGCAAAAGACTAAAGGAGCGTTGTCGAGGCTATAGATCTTCCCGAAGCAGAAGCAGGACAAGAGTCTTGGCAAGATGGCGGATGCTTTTCTCGTTGATTCTTCCGAACCTGTGGAGGTATTGAAACGCCGCTCCCACTTGTTTGGGGCGGTCCTTACTTTCCAACTGCTGATGGGTCATGGGATGGGGTCTAACTTGGAGAAGTTATCTAAGGCATTGCCTGTTGGTGATGACAACAATTTAGTCGACCTTGAGCCTTTCAAAAGATCGGCAGTAACTTGTGCCAATCAACTCCTGAAGCTGGTAGATGAAGCACAGGCCAAGCCTATTCCTGAATCTGCCCCTGGATCATAATCGGCGAACCCTTGATATCTTGCCTGACTTATTGTAAATAAGATCAACCATATTTTGACATAGTCCTGTTTTATTTCGGCTCTGTTGCCAATTCTAACATCCTTTTGAATGTAACATATATGCCACGCGCTCCCGATAAGAGTTTTATGTTAATGTTGTTCTGAACTAAGGAATGTACTGCAGATTCCTTCATCTTCTTCCCGTGCCGAGCTTTTTCCAAATCTTTCAAGTAATGACGAGTCAGACCTTGTTCGCCGCTTACGTGACCAAGTGTCTCGTTTAAATAAAGACATTGCTTCTCTTCGGGCCATGGCAGCGTTGGTGAAGAAAAAGGGGGAAAAGCAACTGCTATCGAGCAATATGCTCTCGATAGTCTTCATGTTGCCACCGAAAGTTTGGGCTGTGAGTAGTTTCCCCATCTTCTGACTCCTGGCGCAGCTCGGGTGTTCTTTTTAACTGATATTCGTTCCTTTCCAGTAGTATCTTCAGATAAATCCGAGGAAGACAGGAAGATTCATGAAAAGGTCGAAGCGATGACTGATGCTGCTCACCCAAAGCACGATCTGTGGCTGCATCATCCGAAGGCTGTTATCATGGCGAAGTTTAAGTATCGGGTGGAGAAGGCACACTACTACTTCGATAAGTTCCACGCCCATCTCACGATGGTCTGGAATACTTTGTTTCCTCTGGACCAAGCACCCGAAACTTTATCTGCCCTGTTCACCCGATTCAAGTCTCCCGAAAGGATTCGTCTGTTGGTGCGGAAAGAACTTCTGGCTGGTGCTGAGCTTGCCTTTGCTTCGGTATTGGCATGCCATCCGTCTTTAGACTTGAGGGCCGTAGCGAACACTGAGAGGAGTTTAGGCCAATATTATGATGTTGCTAGAGGTCCCGCTTATACCATTGTTTCTCGGATGGAGTCATGCTTTGAAAAGGATCTGAAGGCCC
>NC_061508.1:60853568-60895093 GCF_022539505.1 Lolium rigidum
AATTCATCATCGGTGTTGGCACTCCCTTGGTTTGTTCCAAGCTTGGGGGAGTGCCGCGGTATCACATCATCACTATCTGTGGTGACCCGGCATACCACTGCATGGTGTAGTATGCAAGTCTGATATAACACCAATGAAACACCGTTCCACTAGTATTATATCGCTCAGAGTGGTACAACAGAAACATATGCGGGTCCAAGGCATGTCTATAGAATTACAACACGTACTCTTTACAAAAGATCATCACAGACCTCCTACTTTACAATGAGGTAAAACTGCAAATAAACTCCAGAAGAACGACTCGTGGTCTAATCCTAACACGAACTCTACTTGTAGAGTATTTAATTAGCTACAGAGGCTATGAATAGATTCTAGCTAAATAGGAGCTAAGTTCAGGAAGCTAGTTCCTTTCTATTGCTAATCTAGGTTTCTCCTTGTTGGATGTGGTATCTGACTCCTCTGATAGGGTCCTGTCTCTTGAAGTAGTTGTTGACTCCTCGGCCTTCGAGTTGCACTGTAGATCCTCCTTCGATGCCTCCATATCTAAGCAGGGGATTTAAGAGTGGGATGAGTACGAGCGTACTCAACAAGTTCATTATAGGAAAGAGGTGTTTAATGCACTAGCTACAGCATTAGACCGTAAAGTCTAATACCAATGCAGGTTTTCATAACCATTTCTTCAAAAGGTTGCTTTTATTCAGAAGAACTATGTCCGTCAGCCTTCACCGGTTTACTATAACTTCATGGAGCTCCTTTCCGGCAGCGTTCGCAGTTCCATATCCCGGAATAGGGAGTGACAGGTCACGGTTCTTTACACTCTGCAGAGGTGTGTTGCTTTACCCATAAGAGATCTTAACCTTGGTGCCAACCGAGTTGCAGGCTCGTCAACACTTCCTTTGGTGTGAGGCCCGGTATAAGGTCTAGCCAATCATGTTCCTCCGCTACCTCGAACACCCACCCTTTGTTGCATGCCCCGACCCTGGGTCCTCGCCGGTCCCATTATTCCCATAGATTTCGGGGTGGACCCCGACCACGACGACGAGTCTGGGATCGAACCAAACTCCTTCGCCGGTAGCTGCAACCCATCATAGACCGCAATACCGTGGGGACTTAAGGCTTCCCCAGCCTACCGCTTGTTCTTCGAGCGACAAGTGTCTACGGACTATGCCGTGGGAACTTAAGGCTTCCCCAGCCTACCGCTTGCCCTGACAGATACAAGTGTCTACGGTAAAGCGCATCCGTTGATGAACGAGAGGTGGAAACACTTTTGACTACTCCGTCCCACTCCGGATCTTATGGTTAACACGGGTATTACGGCACAAGAATCACTGGACGACATTTGTTGTTAATCCTAGATGGATATTAACCCTTGCAATGGAACCTCCACCATATCAACACAATCCATGGTTCCATTACCCACCACATAGTCATATTCATAGTTATGAAAGTAGTGGTTTTGGTTTTTATGCAATAGTGATAATCATATTACTTTGCAAGTAATTTGATAAAGATACTCAAATGACATGAGCAAGCGATGAACTTTCCTTTCTTGACTGCAAGATTATGCAGTCAAGGTCTTCGATACGCAATAACTCCAAATTCTGAAATAGCAGCATCGTCCGATAAGGACGATGTTTAAAAGATTGGCAAGGATGCAATAATGCATAAGTATGAGATGCAATCGCTCTAAGCGTGACCTAACCCCGATGATTTAGGATTAGTGAATTGGAATGATTTGTTTAGGATGTGTTGCACTTTTAGGGTGATTCACAAACAAAGTTCTTATTTAGGTGTGATTACATGGTATCATGAACAGGTCTGTGAATATATAATAACAATAAGATTAGTAGCACACAACTATAACATTTGGTATAATCTTAACATGTAATGAATAGTGGTTGGTTTTAACACTACATGGCATGGTTAATGATTGATTATTATATACTTAAAAAGAATAACTTTTGAAGAACATATTCTTCAATAAAGGACAAGTATGATAATTAGGTTGGTGGTTCTATGGTTGACTATGGTTTCATGTAATTGTTGGAGTAAGTATTAGATGGATCCCCAACAATGTTGGATTCATCAACACCTAGGGCTTGTAAATTTGAGTTAAGCCTAGGCATCCTAAGCAAGTATTTATACATGGTTGCTATCAAGGTTAATTCATCTCGATCGGTGATTGCTGGCTAGGGTTTATAGGTTCTTATAAGCAGGGTTGGTGATGCTTCTTTAATTACTTCAAAAGAATAACTTTTGAAGAACATACTTCTTAAGTAATAAGAAGTATCTCAATTGGAGTTGAGGTGGTCTAGGTTTTACTGTTGGTTTTATTAGGTAAGGAATAATTGGCTCCTAAATAGGATGGTTGATAAGTATCCAACACTAGTAGGGTTTAGTGGAATATGGTTATGTAATGTTCAAGATTTGGCATAGTTGCTCATGAGGTTCATCACATTGATGTGACGCTAAATAGGAATGAATAGGAATGATGGTTTTGGGTAATAGGGTCTAGGGTTTTCACTTGGTTGACCCTACTTGATTAGTTGTGTCTGATGAGGATGAACACATGGGATACTAATTAGTAGTGATAGGGTTCTACATTTTATGTGGACATAGATATGTCTTTAGTTGCTAATTATGGCTCTATGGTAATGGAGTAACATGATCACATGTTCTAACCTAGGGTTTAGGTTAGAATTAAATTAAGATTCACATGTAATCATGGATCTAGGGTGTGATGCATAATTGAATTAGGGTCTTAAAGTTCCACATAAAATTATGAGGTTGTGTTCTTTATTCAATATGGAACTAGGGTTTCCTAATTACTTTATAGGTCTATGATTAATAACTTCATTATCAAGTTGAAGTTATTAACAATGTTGAAATAAAATTTAGTTTTGGATTTGACATTTATTATTATTTTTAAACAATTAATAATTAGGGTAATTACTAATTAGGGTTTAAATTCTAATATTAAGGATTAAATAAGTTATAATTAAAGAAAATTAGTGTTAATGTTTTCTTTATTTACCTTACTGGTTTTTATTTATTTTAGATAGTTTTCCTAATTATTGAAGTTTAATTGAATTTAGAATTAATATAAAAGGCTTAAATAACAAGGATTAAATAGTTGAATTTTTATTAAAAATAAAAATTCATTTTATATTTTTATTGCATAGGGTTTTCTTTTCTAAGAATTTTAATATCTCATTTACATTTTTCTGACTTAAATTGGATTTTCTAAATTTATTTGAAGTTGCAGGTGTTATTGTATTTTGAAATAAATGAAAAGAAGTGCTAAATACACACTGCTGTTTCTACCCGTGGTCACTGACCAGTGGGCCTATGTCCACGTCAGCCGCCACGGTGTCATTGACCAATGTCAAAATTGAAACTCTGGCAGGTGAGTTCACTGCCGGCGAGGATTGACGACGGCGTTGAGGCTACGGGCGATTTACGGGCGCGCGGTGATGCTCTAGCTGTTCTACGCGTCACGGGAAGTCTAACGGTGGTAGCGCCGCCTGATTTTGGTCGCCGACGCTTGCCCGACGGCAAGTCCGAGCGGCGGAGCGCGCAGGTCTACGGCGACGACATGATCCGAGAGCTAGGGAGAGAATGGAGTGGGCCACGAGATGCGGGAGCTCACCGGGAACTTGTAGGAGTGCTCGAGGCGAGGCGGAGGTGGCCGGACGGCGACGATTTCGTCCATGGCCGCGGCGGCGGTGGTCGGAAGAAATGGCTAAATTCGTCATATCCGGGGCTTCCTAGCTTGCACGCGTCGATGAGGTGAACGAGGAGAAGATGGCGGTGACGGGAGCATCCACGGCGAGGCTTGGGACTGCCTCAGTCGCCGGCGAGGATGAACGGCCGGGCGAGCTAGGGTTTCGAAATTGGGGAGGAATGGGCAGAGAAGAGGAAAATGGAGGGCTCCCGCGCGCTTTATAGCTTCTAGGCCGTGCGCTGGCGGTCAATATCGTCGGCGACGACCACGGGACGTGGCCTTCACAGCGCCGTGGCGCTCTCCTGGACATCGACGCGTGGCGAAGACGAAGGTGGCGACCTCGTCTTCGGTCTTATCCAACGAAGGGGTATTTGGGCTGGGTCTGTGATGGTCTGGGCCGAGTGTTGGGCTGCTGCTGGACTCTTGTGTTGGGCTCGGCAGCTGGGCTGCTGCGGCCAGGTAAGCTCTTTTCCCTCTCTTTCTTTTATCTATTTCCTTTTTCTGTTTTATAATTCTGTTTAGAATTCAAATTTGAATTCTTTTCTATTTTGCAGGTCTTACTTATTTGAAACATATAAGGATTAGTTCAAGATACTGCAAGGTCTTGAGTGGTGTATTTGCAAATTTAATGTGGCACCATAACATTGGTTTACTTATTATTATTGGTATTTGAATTTCAATACCCCTATGTACATGAATTTGAATATTATCTTTGGGAATATTCAAATTGTTTTCCAATTGGTAGTTTTCTTACTTAGTAATATTTCTTGTTTTATTTGGTATTGCTTTGCAAGAAATAAGTTGCCAAGTAAGGTTTGTTTATGGAATTCTATTAAGTAAGTGACTAAATGGCATGATTTCATGTGCTAAAATATCTCTAAGGATTTGATCTCTCATTTGAGATTGTTGGTCACTTACACATGAATTTATGTGAGCTCTTGCTTGTTAAGGTCTTGTGAGGTTTATCTTAATTTCTATTTCAAGTTTAATACTTGTACTATTATTTTAATAACACCTTGAAATACTTAGAGTAGGTATTACTCTCATCAGGGTTTGGTTTTGATTCTAATGATAAGTGGTTGATTACCACTTATGGGTTTGAATTATTAAATATAGCACAAGGTTAATCTTTGGTTAATAATTGAAACCAAAGATATAGTTTGTGAGCAATTTCTAAGGTTCTAATGAGATTCACCTAATGGCAATTGGTTTGAATCTCATCTATGGCCTGGTTTGTTTTATGATCACCATAGTGATACATAAACTAAGGTTGAGATTTAATTATAGGTTGTAGAGATGAGGTGACACCATATTGTATCTGCTAGGGTTCAATCTTCCCTAACCATGGCAATATGGTTACTTGCTTCATATTTTATGTGCTTCCCTAATTACTAAGGATTTGAGAATTGGTTTTTATCTTCTACCAATTAGCTTCTCTTAGTATCCTTAATTAATCATTAAAGTAACTATAATAGTTATAGTTTTTTTTTATAGTTAACTTTGGTCATATGGATATATGGTTTCTCACCATATGAAGTATAGTGTTTAACTCTAAGGTTTCCTTAGGTTCATTAATTGATGAATGAATGAGAAAATAGATGTGGTAAGATTCTACTTATTATCACCAATTGATTTACAATTATAGGTTGGGATATAAGCCTAGGGTTGCTTATTAGTTACCTCCCTATAATTTCATGTGGTGAATGATATCTACTTATCTTATTAGGTTTTAACTTATCCTCACATACCTCAAGAGCATGATTATGGATTAGGCATGATCAACTTTTTCTTAATATCTCTACCTCAAGTTCTTAGGGTTTATGATCATCACTCAATTTATAATGATCAAGGTTTGGCTTCCTAAGGTACTTCTCATTAACTAGGTTTCTCACTTCCATGATCAAGCATTGTCTTGTTCAACTAGGGTATAGTACTTCTAATATTTGTTTAAGTAGCTAAGCTAAAGATTCAATTGTCTAACTTAATTGAATTAGTTTCCTCCTTACTTTATCAATTCATGGATATCATCTTATTCCATGTGATATTAGGTTATCTCACCACTCCAAGGGAAATGGTTTACAACCTAATACTTAAGTTCATTGGTTGTCCTTTATTCTTAAATAGGTAATTCTAAGATTGGTATGAATGGTCTCACTCATTTGGGAAGGGCTTTAATTCTAACCTGAGGTTAGGCTTTATAGAGATTGATGTGATCATCAATGTCTTTGTTAAATATAAATGGTTTATCTCTCTAGGAATTGTCTTGGATAATATCCTAGGGTTTCTCTTGAAGATAATGTTTTGAATACTTGGATGCATATCCAAGGTTTAGCTTAAGGTTTGTTATTGCTTCTCTAATAATTATAGTACATCTCTCACCTCTCTAGGTTTGATGTATAACTATTTGGAATAGAGAAGAATGTGTATTTCTAGAGTTGATCTCCTTGTCATGTTTCCCAGAATGAAGTAAAAGAAATACCATGAGGTTCATGGTAGGATCATGGATTAGTTTAAAACATGGAGAAGATAAGGGAAGAATGGTTTCTCCATTTTATTCTTACTTGGTTTGTAATTGAACAGATGTTCATATGTTATGACAAGGATTACCAGCTTATAATCTTTTATAAGATCAAGCAATTGATCATTGAGTAAAGTGTTGTTGTGTTAATTATTAGTTCCATTTGATCTAACCCCTTAGATCAAATTCATCTCTACCCAAAACAAGGTTTCAGCAAGGTCACATTGAGGTTTATAACGCTTGACTTGATGAGCTACTTCAATTCCACCAAGGTCAAGTGAAACTTCGATATCGTGGACTGTTTTACTTTAAAGCGCGAAAATTCCCAGGATTTTCTATGCATGAATGCAATGCACACATCTGTTTCCTCTATTTTTGTAACCCCATTACCTGGGATATTACAGTCTCTACCCCTTAAACTAAACTTCGTCCTCGAAGTTTGAACTCTCTCACGTTTCAGAGTGTGGATCTGACTTGTGCAGACTACGACTTTTCTCAAACTCCGTATTGTTCTTACTGGATATAATTGAATACATCCCTTATCCAGATTCTTCCTGGAATCCATTAGTATCTGTCTCTGAACATTAGTTCTTACTCCAGTTCTATGATTTTCTTCCTGGAATCTAATAATACCTGTCTCTGAACCATGGCTTCTAACTTTAATTATTTGATTTCTTTCAATATCATAATCTTATTTCCTTTCTCATTGAAGATTCAAGGATTGGGACTTCTTCTGTTGTTGCTAGTCTTAACTGAAGACTAATTTGATAACCTACTCCTAATTGGTAAATAGGTCTTTGTTTTCCCTTACTACCAAACTGCAATAATGGTACTTGTAACGTACTTACCATGGAAATGGTCGTGATGGTTTATTCCTCTAAGAATGGATTAGACTCATTTAGTCCATCCAATCATGGTTTATAATTGATACCTATAACTCTTTAGATTCATTTAGGTTCCATGAAAGGAATCATTCTACTAGTCTTTGATTTTGGTATAGTCAATTTCCTTCGGTCTTTGGTCTTCTTGAGCTGTATTTGGTCTATGGTATTTTCTTCGTTCAACTTCTTTATGCTTAAATTACTTGAGCTTTCGTACTTCTGAGTAAATACTACTCACTTTCTCAAGTTATAGTCCACTTCTTACTTCCTCGAGGTATGAACCTCGGCTTCTGGTCTGACTTCCTTCTGAAAGTATTGTTCATCAATCTTATGAAAATAAGATCGAACTTCCTCTCAGTTCAGACCTTCTTCTTTTATTATGCTCAAAGTATTGAGTTATTGTACATCGAACTCAATCTTTACTCTACCCCTTATAGTTTTCTTATGGTCTTCAACTCCTTTTCTTCCAACTATTGGACTTATAATTAGAATATTGGTATAGGTCTTGTTTATAATTTATATTCCTCTAAGGTTTTGCGAAGAAACTTTGTGGTGTATCCACTCAATGGTGGACAACCAATGTGAATCCTTTGACTAAATGATTATAGATCTAGCTATTTAGCTGACAAGATTTTTATTTGTTCACAAACTTTTGTTACAACTAATTAAATCGTGGACTATTTGTAATACCAACTGATACCAGCTGTGGTTATCATACCAACTGTGGCTATTTGATATCTAAAAATGGATTCTATTATAGGTTCTGATTAACTGGACGAGACATCTTCTACTCCATCTCGCAGTATTGATCTTATACCAATCGTGGTCTTTTGATATCAACTATGATCTTCTTATATCTGCTATGGTTTCATAGGTTATCTTCCTTCCTTCAAGGTTTATTTTGCAGAAAAACCACTAGCTGACACTATGAATATAGTATCCTAAGTGATTTCCCATGCATTCCCTCTTCTATATTAACTATGGATCTGCGTGAGCTTCACCATAATCATCATATTTCTCACCTTCATGCTTCTTCCGCACTAAAGTACTCCTCTGTTGAGGTAAAGCATGAGCTTTGATTGGTACTTCCTTCTGAATATTGTGGTTGCTTCCCACAACTTTGTTTCCTTTATCTGTGAACCTTCATCTGGTCTTCAGAATATTCCGAATTCGTCACTTCCTCACACGAATACCATTACCCTCTAGATCTATAGCATCAAGTAAGGACTTGATATTGCAACATGCATTTGCATATCGAAGTCAAACTTCATGTATGGATCTAATCAAACAATGAAAATCCAATAAAATCCAAGAAGATTCAGCTTTGTGCATATAATACACACCATCATAAGCCTGAATATACTAGTTGAGTAAGACATCTCTAAACATCAGACTGAGATGTGTAGTATATAACACCACGTAAGATAGGTTTATATCGTGATACTTAGCACGAGTATATGGGATTCTACTGTTTGTCTCAACATATACCTTAATTGCACAATTGCAATGAGATAAACTTGAAACAAAGTGGTCTAGGATAGTTGTGGTTAACCTAATTTTCTTTGGAAGTACTAACTTAGCTTCCATTTTGTTGAGGACTATTTCAATGATATGTCTGGTTCTAACATCACTATTCTAGACACATAACTATTGGAATATAGCTCCTATACTTCCAAGTTATTGTATCGTAAGGCTATGGACCTAATGTTCTTGACACAGTTCCCATGGTTTTTGGAACATAATTCTTACACTATTGTTTAGCACTTGGCTTCTTATTGTACTCCTCCAAAATACTTATAATGTTCTATTCCATCACATAATGATTCTCAGGTGAATCATATATGATTAACAACTCTACCATGTAAGTAATCATATTTTATTCATATCTCTCTTCCTTATCTCCCATGATTGACTCATCATGGTCTATACTACCTCATATGACTCATAGTTATCACTTACTATCAATTGTTTCACATGTCTAGATAGTTTTACTTACTCATTACTTAACTTGGTCTACATCTTCTATTAGGATATCTTAATTATCTTCATCAATTGATTTACTCCTATTACATGTCTGAATAATTCTTACTTAATCATAACTTGTGTTGGTACACATCTTCCAATAGGATATCTTCCTTATGGTTGTATCCTCTCTTTGGACTACCATGTATTGTATACCAACTGTGATCTACCCATCTATTGTTTAGGACTTAATTGTGTGCTATATGTTTGGGATTAGCTAACTAACTTAGGAAAGATAGGGAAGAAATGTTGACTTAAGTGTGTCAGGATTATTCTCAAGTGAATATCCATCTCAAGTCATATGCAGTATTTGGTTTACCTAGGACAACTTCCTATAGACACTACCCATCCTATAGGTCTCCTTTGAAGGGTTTTAATCCTAGGGTCAAAGCATTTGCTCTGATACCAAGCTGTGGTGACCCGGCATACCACTCGCATGGTGTAGTATGCAAGTCTGATATAACACCAATGAAACACCGTTCCACTAGTATTATATCGCTCGAGTGGTACAACGAAACATATGCGGGTCCAAGGCATGTCTATAGAATTACAACACAGACTCTTTACAAAAGATCATCACAGCCTCCTACTTTACAATGAGGTAAAACTGCAAATAAACTCCAGAAGAACGACTCGTGGTCTAATCCTAACACGAACTCTACTTGTAGAGTATTTAATTAGCTACGAGAGGCTATGAATAGATTCTAGCTAAATAGGAGCTAAGTTTAGGAAGCTAGTTCCTTTCTATTGCTAATCTAGGTTTCTCCTTGTTGGATGTGGTATCCGACTCCTACGATAGGGTCCTGTCTCTTGAAGTAGTTGTTGACTCCTCGGCCTTCGAGTTGCACTCGTAGATCCTCCTTCGATGCCTCCATATCTAAGCAGGGGATTTAAGAGTGGGATGAGTACGAGCGTACTCAACAAGTTCATTATAGGAAAGAGGTGTTTAATGCACTAGCTACAGCATTAGACCAGAAAGTCTAATACCAATGCAGGTTTTCATAACCATTTCTTCAAAAGGTTGCTTTTATTCAGAAGAACTATGTCCGTCAGCCTTCACCGGTTTACTAGAACTCCATGGAGCTCCTTTCCGGCCGCGTTCGCAGTTCCATATCCCGGAACAGGGAGTGACAGGTCACGGTTCTTTACACTATGCAGAGGTGTGTTGCTTTACCCATAAGAGATCTTAACCTTGGTGCCAACCGAATTGCAGGCTCGTCCACACTTCCTTTGGTGTGAGGCCCGGTATAAGGTCTAGCCAATCATGTTCCTCCGCTACCTCGAACACCCACCCTTTGTTGCATGCCCCGACCACGGGTCCTCGCCGGTCCCATTATTCCCATAGATTTCGGGGTGGACCCCGACCACGACGACGATGCAGGATCGAACCAAACTCCTTCGCCGGTAGCTGCAACCCATCATAGACCGCAATACCGTGGGGACTTAAGGCTTCCCCAGCCTACCGCTTGTTCTTCGAGCGACAAGTGTCTACGGACTATGCCGTGGGGACTTAAGGCTTCCCCAGCCTACCGCTTGCCCTGACAGATACAAGTGTCTACGGTAAAGCGCATCTTGATGAACGAGAGGTGGAAACACTTTTGACTACTCCGTCCCACTCCGGATCTTATGGTTAACACGGGTATTACGGCACAAGAATCACTGGACGACATTTGTTGTTAATCCTAGATGGATATTAACCCTTGCAATGGAACCTCCACCATATCAACACAATCCATGGTTCCATTGCCCACCACATAGTCATATTCATAGTTATGAAAGTAGTGGTTTTGGTTTTTATGCAATAGTGATAATCATAGTACTTTGCAAGTAATTTGATAAAGATACTCAAATGACATGAGCAAGCGATGAACTTGCCTTTCTTGACTGCAAGATTATGCAGTCAAGGTCTTCGATACGCAATAACTCCAAATTCTGAAATAGCAGCATCGTCCGATAAGGACGATGTTTAAAAGATTGGCAAGGATGCAATAATGCATAAGTATGAGATGCAATCGCTCTAAGCGTGACCTAACCCCGATGATTTAGGATTAGTGAATTGGAATGATTTGTTTAGGATGTGTTGCACTTTTAGGGTGATTCACAAAAAAAGTTCTTATTCAGGTGTGATTACATGGTATCATGAACAGGTGCTGCAATATATAATAACAATAAGATTAGTAGCACAAAACTATAACATTTGGTATAATCTTAACATGTAATGAATAGTGGTTGGTTTTAACACTACATGGCATGGTTAATGATTGATTATTATATACTTCAAAAGAATAACTTTTGAAGAACATATTCTTCAATAAAGGACAAGTATGATAATTAGGTTGGGGGTTCTATGGTTGACTATGGTTTCATGTAATTGTTGGAGTAAGTATTAGATGGATCCCCAACAATGTTGGATTCATCAACACCTAGGGCTTGTAAATTTGAGTTAAGCCTAGGCATCCTAAGCAAGTATTTATACATGGTTGCTATCAAGGTTAATTCATCTGACTGGTGATTGCTGGCTAGGGTTTATAGGTTCTTATAAGCAGGGTTGGTGATGCTTCTTTAATTACTTCAAAAGAATAACTTTTGAAGAACATACTTCTTAAGTAATAAGAAGTATCTCAATTGGAGTTGAGGTGGTCTAGGTTTTACTGTTGGTTTTATTAGGTAAGGAATAATTGGCTCCTAAATAGGATGGTTGATAAGTATCCAACACTAGTAGGGTTTAGTGGAATATGGTTATGTAATGTTCAAGATTTGGCATAGTTGCTCCTGAGGTTCATCACATTGATGTGACGCTAAATAGGAATGAATAGGAATGATGGTTTTGGGTAATAGGGTCTAGGGTTTTCACTTGGTTGACCCTACTTGATTAGTTGTGTCTGATGAGGATGAACACATGGGATACTAATTAGTAGTGATAGGGTTCTACATTTTATGTGGACATAGATATGTCTTTAGTTGCTAATTATGGCTCTATGGTAATGGAGTAACATGATCACATGTTCTAACCTAGGGTTTAGGTTAGAATTAAATTAAGATTCACATGTAATCATGGATCTAGGGTGTGATGCATAATTGAATTAGGGTCTTAAAGTTCCACATAAAATTATGAGGTTGTGTTCTTTATTCAATATGGAACTAGGGTTTCCTAATTACTTTATAGGTCTATGATTAATAACTTCATTATCAAGTTGAAGTTATTAACAATGTTGAAATAAAATTTAGTTTTGGATTTGACATTTATTATTATTTTTAAACAATTAATAATTAGGGTAATTACTAATTAGGGTTTAAATTCTAGGGATTTCTATTTTCGTGCCCTCGGGTCCTTAGTTGTGCTCAGTTTTCCCCAGCTCCTTAGTTTTTCCTCAGTTTTACCCAAGCGTTTGTCTGAAACCATCACACGTGATGTAACGGCCGGTTGCCCGACGGTTGACCATCCATCTTTGTTTGACCGTAAGCATCGCTGTATCCCTGACCAAAACGCGAACGAGTGGGGCTTCGGTATATCAAATGACAAGTGGGGCCATGACGCTGATACAAGGGGCAATACACGGGTAGGATTAGATTTTTAAATGGAGCTCTACAGCGATGGCACGGAGGAGGTGGCATGCGGGGTGCCGAGATGAGATCGACGTCCACAAAGAACTGCATGAGGCGAGACCGGACGCATTAGATAGATATGAACTAGACGCGTTTAACCATGCAAAGAAGAGAAGAAATGGTCGACGACATCGACGACCACCTCAAAACTTTGACTGACCGTGTCGGACACGAACGCGAGCAATGTAGAGAAAACTAGTGTCTCTCCTTTCGGCGTGTATAGGTGGGTGCTAGGAGAGTGTGGTGGCGAAGGGAAAGACCTCGCGGCGGTCCGTGGCGTCCAGCATAGCGGGTCGGCGTGGCCGTGCCCACGGCGGCGTGCATGCATGATCGGCATTGGCATCGGCATGTACGTTCGGCATTGGCCTCGGCGGTATCTGCGGTGTGTCGGTGATCGAATGAGGGGACGGGATTGAGGGTGCATCCCGACGTTGACCTAGCGGTGGCGGCGAGCATAGCCGTTCGACCATGCCGATATCGGCATCGGCATCGTTTGGAGGCTGTGGTGCTCGAATCAAGTTGGGATTTGTTTCTTGTAGGCCAAAATGAATTTGAAACAAGTTTCATGTTGAAGGTTAGGTAACGAAAGTTTGTAACTATCCCAAAATTATACTAGCGCCATGGTGAGGTTCTTTTTGATAGAGCTATACGGTTGGGCAAACTTTTTTGACACTTTTTAGATAGGGTTCCTTGTTGTTACACGTATGGCATCATGTATGGAAAATTTGGGGTCATTTGGAGATGTTCGAAAAAATCACTTTGCTTAAGCGCATGCCGTTTCGTCTCACTTGAAACCAGCTTTTCTAACAAGGTGATTTTTTCTACCTTCTCTAAATAACCTCAAATTTCATACAGCTGATCTTCTATACATAGATAGATAGATTGTTTCGTTTTTACATTTTTTGAACTTTTTATTTCCCTTTACAATACCCAATTGATTTTCAGGTCAAAACCTCGAAAAACAGCATCATGTATGGCATCATTTCACCCTAAATTTTTCGAAACTTTCCCTTTTAGATATTCCTTGTTGTTATAGGTATGCCATCATGTATGCCAAACTTGGTTAGGTCTCACTCGAAACCAGCTTTTGTAACAAATTAGGTTTTTTCGCGTGAAAAGTAATGGCTACAACAAATTGTTGATGGTTTATCATTTTTTTGCGTGAAAAGTAATGGCAACAACAAATCGGTGATGGTTTATCATATTTTTTGCGTGAAAAGTAATGGCAACAACAAATTGTTGATGGTTTATCATTTTTTGCGTGAAAAGTAATGGCTACAAAAAATTGTTGATGGTTTATCATTTTTTGCGTGAAAAGTAATGGCTACAACAAGTTGTTGATGGTTTATCATTTTTTGCGTGAAAAGTAATGGCAACAACAAATCGGTGATGGTTTATCATATTTTTTGCGTGAAAAGTAATGGCAACAACAAATTGTTGATGGTTTATCATTTTTTGCGTGAAAAGTAATGGCTACAACAAATTGTTGATGGTTTATCATTTTTTGCGTGAAAAGTAATGGCAACAACAAATCGGTGATGGTTTATCATTTTTTTTGCGTGAAAAGTAATGGCTACAACAAATTGTTGATGGTTTATCATTTTTTTGCGTGAAAAGTAATGGCTACAACAAATTGTTGATGGTTTATCATTTTTTTGCGTGAAAAGTAATGGCAACAACAAATCGGTGATGGTTTATCATTTTTTTGCGTGAAAAGTAATGGTAACAACAAATCGGTGATGGTTTATCATTTTTTGCGTGAAAATAACGCCTAAAAGAGTTTATAATTTTTAGCGCGTGAAAAATAATACGAGAAAACCGCCCTTCAGAGATACTTAGAGGGTGGAAGCTAATTAACCGCCAACAGAGAGAGAGAGGGGTTATCCTCGCCCGTTCCCTATATCATACGATCAACGGTCGGTGGGCACGATCCGCGTGACATGGGCTAGACCAATCGGAGCGATGATGCACGTCCGCGAGAATTTGTGAAGAGAGAGGGCAAAACTGAGTACTATCAAGAAACCAAGGGCACCCGAGTAGTAAATAGACTAAGGGATTCAAATATGAGATTTAAAAAATGGAAAATGCGTGTTTTGTACAATGAAACCCATCTTGGCCTACCTCAAACTATTTGCAATACCAATATACATCGGTGTGAGAATTGTGGCCTCATTTAGACAAAGTATGATTTGGGGGAAGCTGTTTTGGGAAGGGCTTATTGTGGAAAACCATGCACCTTCATAGCTACTAGGTGATTTGAGAAGTGGCAATTTGTGGTAAAACTTGATTTATCTATGATTTATCTATGATTTGAGAAGTGGCAATTTGTGGTAAAGACTCCATGAGTAAGTGCCACTCTTTTTAGGATTTTTTTGCACATTAAATGACTCATTTAACTAGTTAATCCCATTTGTTGACTCTCTGTTGACCAGCCACTTGAGGGTAAAACTGAGTATATTGCACTAGCCGGTATTAGCACTCGAGGGGAAAATTGAGCACACAAAAAATGCTAGTATAAGACTCGAGGGTATACCTGAGTATATCTAAATTTCCAGGGTTAGACTCGAGGACACGTGCAATTGTTGACGCGTAGACGCGGGTCGCGGTGGAGAAGTCGAGACGTGCAATCGTGGACGCGTGTCGCGTTGCAGAAGTCCAAGACGTGCAGACATGCACATGTGCACGTGTAGGACGCGGGTCGCATTAACCACCCCTCGCCTTTATAGACGCCTCCTCGCATCGTCTCTCGTCACTCTCACTCGCTCACGCATCGCCAACTCTCTCACGTCCCATCATCTTCTCCAAAGCAAAAACCCTCTCCCTCTCCCTCTTCCTCTTCCTCCGCCGGAGAGATGGACAAGGAGAATGCCAATCCCATCGTCGAGGTTGGCTCGAAGCGCGACGCCTCCATCTTCGGCCCCGTCCCCTCGACGGACGACGCCGCCGCCGCCGCCGCCGTCGCCGGTGCATCGGAGGCTGCCGCCGCCGGTGGCGGTCGGATCCGGGCGGGATGGGACCCCTACGACCCCGTGCCGTACGTCCCGCCCCCGAACCCCTACGACACCTCCCTGGAGGACCCATGGAACGAGGTAACTACGGTTTGCTTCCTTTTTTGTTCCCCATTCCTTTTTGAACCCTATTTTTGCTGGTGTAGATGGATCTGTAGATGGATGAGTATTGGGCTAATATTTGCGCCGATTTTATTCCATTTTGTTTTGATCACTTCTTGATTTTGTTTAAGATTTGGGGTTCGGCTGTTCGGTTAATTTATGCAAGTAATATTGGATCTCAATCAGTTAATTTATGCAAGTAATCATGGGATCTCAATCAGTTATTTTATGCACTAATCAAAAGATATCAACCGTTTAATTTTGCAAATAATCTCGAATGTGTTCAAGTTCAGATCTAGTTCAGATCTAGAATCTGTTTCTTTGCCTATGATGAATGGTTGGGCACAAATTTTACGAGGGAGGGTTCGACGAACCATTGCTCGTGTACAAATCTGTTGTGCATGAGCTTTAGTTCGCTTACACCTTCCCCGTAGATATATAAGCATGTCCACTCTAACCGAGGCTGACTCGTTTTTCTTAACTTCGTTATCATGTACGTTAGTCATCGTTGCAACTCATTCACTAGTTTCTATTTGATATGGATCAGATGTCTGGCAGCGACGTCGGCAGCGACGAAGAGGAGGAGGACGTCAAGACTCGCCGAGTGCTGCGGAGGCTGCAGGTCGGCCGATACATCTCCTACTTCGCCAAGGAGGTGTACAGGTGCCCCTTCGCACCGGGAGACTCGGCGCCACGGACTTCAACTGCCTCGTCACGCATGCCGAGAACATCAGCAACACCTTCCCCAAGGTCGGCACGACGGTGAACGTCCACTCCTTCCGCGCCAAGCACGGGCGCTCGGCATGCACCTCCGCAGCTTGCGGCGGGTGAGATCTCCGCCGGGCGCATGCCTCCGCTCAAGCCCAAGGCTCCCAAGGGGAGCAAGAGCAACAAGTGGAGGGAGAGCCGGATGGGGTAGGCGGAGTCCCGGACGTGTGCTGCTGCCGCCGCTGCCTCCTAGTTTGTTGTTGGGATCCCTTTGTTGTTAGCTAGGGATCCCTTGTTGTTATGTTAGTATGATGGTGCTCGTGAAGAACTCCGTTACTATGTTGGCTGCTGTGTATGCAGCCTATTATCTATCCATATTATCTATGGATTATCTATCCCTAGTCTACTATATTTTGTTGGCCGTACTTAGTTTTCTTGATTTACTATGACTGTGAATTTATCGTACATTATCCTGGAGATTTGCTTCTAGATTTAACTACATACATATGGACCGGTAGGGAGTACTAGATTTGCTGCCATATTGGGCAAACAACGAGGGCCAAAAGGCACAAATAATTGAAGAAAGTCAGAAATGCAAGCTTCTCTAGATTTTATACTAATTTGGTGAAAAGGACAGAGAGAAAGAGGGGAAAAAGGTGCACTTAATAATGCCAATTTGGGGCCGAGAGAGACAGAACCCAGCCTCCCGCTCACGTGCAACCAAACGCTTCTCGTCTCCGTCCCACGCGGTCCCTTTCTACCGGACCCACGCGACGCGGGCCCACACGACTCGGTCCCACAAGACGCGGCCCCACACGTGACGAACGTCAACTAAACGGGAATCCTGCCGTCTGAGCTGCTTCTGCGGGTTTCAAACAAGGGCTTGGGGAAAACTGAGGAAAAACTAAGGAGCTGGGGAAAACTGAGTACAACTAAGGACCTGAGGGCACGAAAATAGAAATCCCTAAATTCTAATATTAAGGATTAAATAAGTTATAATTAAAGAAAATTAGTGTTAATGTTTTCTTTATTTACCTTACTGGTTTTTATTTATTTTAGATAGTTTTCCTAATTATTGAAGTTTAATTGAATTTAGAATTAATATAAAAGGCTTAAATAACAAGGATTAAATAGTTGAATTTTTATTAAAAATAAAAATTCATTTTATATTTTTATTGCATAGGGTTTTCTTTTCTAAGAATTTTAATATCTCATTTACATTTTTTCTGACTTAAATTGGATTTTCTAAATTTATTTGAAGTTGCAGGTGTTATTGTATTTTGAAATAAATGAAAAGAAGTGCTAAATACACACTGCTGTTTCTACCCGTGGTCACTGACCAGTGGGCCTATGTCCACGTCAGCCGCCACGGTGTCATTGACCAATGTCAAAATTGAAACTCTGGCAGGTGAGTTCACTGCCGGCGAGGATTGACGACGGCGTTGAGGCTACGGGCGATTTACGGGCGCGCGGTGATGCTCTAGCTGTTCTACGCGTCACGGGAAGTCTAACGGTGGTAGCGCCGCCTGATTTTGGTCGCCGACGCTTGCCCGACGGCAAGTCCGAGCGGCGGAGCGCGCAGGTCTACGGCGACGACATGATCCAGAGAGCTAGGGAGAGAATGGAGTGGGCCACGAGATGCAGGAGCTCACCGGGAACTTGTAGGAGTGCTCAGGCGAGGCAGAGGTGGCCGGACGGCGACGATTTCGTCCATGGCCGCGGCGGCGGTGGTCGGAAGAAATGGCTAAATTCGTCATATCCGGGGCTTCCTAGCTTGCACGCGTCGATGAGGTGAACGAGGAGAAGATGGCGGTGACGGGAGCATCCACGGCGAGGCTTGGGACTCGCCTCGGCCGCCGGCGAGGATGAACGGCCGGGCGAGCTAGGGTTTCGAAATTGGGGAGGAATGGGCAGAGAAGAGGAAAATGGAGGGCTCCCGCGCGCTTTATAGCTTCTAGGCCGTGCGCTGGCGGTCAATATCGTCGGCGACGACCACGGGACGTGGCCTTCACAGCGCCGTGGCGCTCTCCTGGACATCGACGGTGGCGAAGACGAAGGTGGCGACCTCGTCTTCGGTCTTATCCAACGAAGGGGTATTTGGGCTGGGTCTGTGATGGTCTGGGCCGAGTGTTGGGCTGCTGCTGGACTCTTGTGTTGGGCTCGGCAGCTGGGCTGCTGCGGCCAGGTAAGCTCTTTTCCCTCTCTTTCTTTTATCTATTTCCTTTTTCTGTTTTATAATTCTGTTTAGAATTCAAATTTGAATTCTTTTCTATTTTGCAGGTCTTACTTATTTGAAACATATAAGGATTAGTTCAAGATACTGCAAGGTCTTGAGTGGTGTATTTGCAAATTTAATGTGGCACCATAACATTGGTTTACTTATTATTATTGGTATTTGAATTTCAATACCCCTATGTACATGAATTTGAATATTATCTTTGGGAATATTCAAATTGTTTTCCAATTGGTAGTTTTCTTACTTAGTAATATTTCTTGTTTTATTTGGTATTGCTTTGCAAGAAATAAGTTGCCAAGTAAGGTTTGTTTATGGAATTCTATTAAGTAAGTGACTAAATGGCATGATTTCATGTGCTAAAATATCTCTAAGGATTTGATCTCTCATTTGAGATTGTTGGTCACTTACACATGAATTTATGTGAGCTCTTGCTTGTTAAGGTCTTGTGAGGTTTATCTTAATTTCTATTTCAAGTTTAATACTTGTACTATTATTTTAATAACACCTTGAAATACTTAGAGTAGGTATTACTCTCATCGTGGTTTGGTTTTGATTCTAATGATAAGTGGTTGATTACCACTTATGGGTTTGAATTATTAAATATAGCACAAGGTTAATCTTTGGTTCATAATTGAAACCAAAGATATAGTTTGTGAGCAATTTCTAAGGTTCTAATGAGATTCACCTAATGGCAATTGGTTTGAATCTCATCTATGGCCTGGTTTGTTTTATGATCACCATAGTGATACATAAACTAAGGTTGAGATTTAATTATAGGTTGTAGAGATGAGGTGACACCATATTGTATCTGCTAGGGTTCAATCTTCCCTAACCATGGCAATATGGTTACTTGCTTCATATTTTATGTGCTTCCCTAATTACTAAGGATTTGAGAATTGGTTTTTATCTTCTACCAATTAGCTTCTCTTAGTATCCTTAATTAATCATTAAAGTAACTATAATAGTTATAGTTTTTTTATAGTTAACTTTGGTCATATGGATATATGGTTTCTCACCAAATGAAGTATAGTGTTTAACTCTAAGGTTTCCTTAGGTTCATTAATTGATGAATGAATGAGAAAATAGATGTGGTAAGATTCTACTTATTATCACCAATTGATTTACAATTATAGGTTGGGATATAAGCCTAGGGTTGCTTATTAGTTACCTCCCTATAATTTCATGTGGTGAATGATATCTACTTATCTTATTAGGTTTTAACTTATCCTCACATACCTCAAGAGCATGATTATTGATTAGGCATGATCAACTTGTTCTTAATATCTCTACCTCAAGTTCTTAGGGTTTATGATCATCACTCAATTTATAATGATCAAGGTTTGGCTTCCTAAGGTATTTCTCATTAACTAGGTTTCTCACTTCCATGATCAAGCATTAATTGTCTTGTTCAACTAGGGTATAGTACTTCTAATATTTGTTTAAGTAGCTAAGCTAAAGATTCAATTGTCTAACTTAATTGAATTAGTTTCCTCCTTACTTTATCAATTCATGGATATCATCTTATTCCATGTGATATTAGGTTATCTCACCACTCCAAGGGAAATGGTTTACAACCTAATACTTAAGTTCATTGGTTGTCCTTTATTCTTAAATAGGTAATTCTAAGATTGGTATGAATGGTCTCACTCATTTGGGAAGGGCTTTAATTCTAACCTCGAGGTTAGGCTTTATAGAGATTGATGTGATCATCAATGTCTTTGTTAAATATAAATGGTTTATCTCTCTAGGAATTGTCTTGGATAATATCCTAGGGTTTCTCTTGAAGATAATGTTTTGAATACTTGGATGCATATCCAAGGTTTAGCTTAAGGTTTGTTATTGCTTCTCTAATAATTATAGTACATCTCTCACCTCTCTAGGTTTGATGTATAACTATTTGGAATAGAGAAGAATGTGTATTTCTAGAGTTGATCTCCTTGTCATGTTTCCTAGAATGAAGTAAAAGAAATACCATGAGGTTCATGGTAGGATCATGGATTAGTTTAAAACATGGAGAAGATAAGGGAAGAATGGTTTCTCCATTTTATTCTTACTTGGTTTGTAATTGAACAGATGTTCATATGTTATGACAAGGATTACCATCTTATAATCTTTTATAAGATCAAGCAATTGATCATTGAGTAAAGTGTTGTTGTGTTAATTATTAGTTCCATTTGATCTAACCCCTTAGATCAAATTCATCTCTACCCAAAACAAGGTTTCAGCAAGGTCACATTGAGGTTTATAACGCTTGACTTGATGAGCTACTTCAATTCCACCAAGGTCAAGTGAAACTTCAGTTACTGTGACTGTTTTACTTTAAAGCGCGAAAATTCCCCGGATTTTCTATGCATGAATGCAATGCACACATCTGTTTCCTCTATTTTTGTAACCCCATTACCTGGGATATTACACTATCTTTTACCTTTTTACTATCAAGTAGTGTTATATCATGAGTAGGGAAGTTATCATATAAGATGTGTTGCAGTATGGAAGTATCTCTCTTTAGTTGGTTATGTATGTATCCCTTGGTGTGAGTTATCGTTATGGAATATTAATGAGAAGTTTTATCATCTACATATTGCACATCTTATTTTAGTTTGCAATCTTTATTATATGATTGATCTTGTTGATAGTATTGGTATCACTTTGGGAGCATTGAGTAAATCTATTTGGTTTTGGCAAACTTAGCATTGGTCAATAGCAACAACACTTTAAGTTTAAGTAGAAAAGAGGAAATACATGTAGATATGTTATTATCTTTCTTGTTCCTAGCTTTGTATTCTGAAGTTAAAATTGTTTGTGCTTACAAGGAAGATGCATGATTATTTCTATCACATGTATATTTGTTTGTTTCCCTCAACTCTTATGCTTGCTAATTAACCTTGCTAGCCAAAGACCTGTACCGAGAGGGAATACTTCTCGTGCATCCAAACCCTTAAACCAAACCAATGCCATCAGTTGTCCACCATAACTACCCATTATGTGGTATTTCCCTGCCATTCCAAGTAAATACTTCATGTGCTACCTTTAAACAATTCAAAAATTATTACCTCTTATTTGTGTCAATGTTCTATAGCTCATGAGGAAGTATGTGGTGTTTTATCTTTCAATCTTGTTGGGCATTTTCCACTAATGGACTAGTGGCTTCATCCACTTATCCTATAATTTTGCAAAAAGAGCTGGCAACGGGGTTCCCAGCCCAATTAATTAACTTCCATTAATAACTCTCTTCACATGTTTTGCCCTGATTCATCAGTAAGCAACTTAATTTTGCAATAGACACTCCTCCATAGTATGTGAAATGTTGGAAGTCACCCGAGGATTCGGTTAGCCATGGCTTGAGAAAGCAAAGGTTGGGAGGAGTGTCATCCTTAAGTAAACTAAAGTACATTTGTAAACAAAAGAGAAGGGGGATGATCTACCTTGCTGGTAGAGATAACGTCCTTCATGGGAGCCGCTCTTTGGGAGTCTGTTTGGCAAGGGGGTTAGAGTACCCATTACCATTCGTTGACAACAACAAACACCTCTCAAAACTTTACTTTTATGCTCTCTATATGATTTCAAAACTTAAAAAGCTCTAGCACATGATTTAATCCCTACTTCCCTCTGCGAAGGGCCTATCTTTTACTTTATGTTGAGTCAGTAAACCTATTTCCCTCCATCTTAAGCAAGCAATTGAGTTGTTGTGATCCAACCATCTATATTGTGATTTACTTAATCATGCCTTTTTATTCTCCCTTGTTTAGTACAAGTTTTATCTGAATGAATATAGATTTGAAGATTATCAATGACTATGAGGAAATTATTATGATTGAGTATGCAAGTTTTGTTATAAGCTTTAATGTAAGAGCGCTGCTCAAAAGATAAGTACAATTTGTTAACTGTTCTCTGACCAAGAACAAAGTTTGCCATCACCAATTATGATTTCCTATGCACCTTTATTTGTGATTTCCTTTTGCTTGTTTCAAGTTGAATTATATGAGGAAGTTGTTCACTAGAATGTCTTGTGTGAATTAATATGATGCTTCTTGTCCGTATTTTATTTACCGACTCTTCACTCCATAAACATGTGGTCTTGTTTTCCGAGTTCAGTTTCGCTTGGGGACAAGCGAAGTCTAAGCTTGGGGGGTTTTGATACGTCCATTTTGCATCACTATTTTATATCATAATTTACCGTTATTCATTGATATCTTTTCATATTTAGAGATGATACTTATGTTATTTCATCTATTTTGCATGTTTCATGATTATTGGAGAATCGCGCACCGGAGTCAGGATTCTGCTGGAAAAAGCACCGTCAGAATGCAATATTTCGGAAGATCAGCAATTGACGGGAATTATACTGAAAATCCTATTTTTCCAGAAGACGGAGGTAGCCAAAAGGAGGAGCCGAGGAGGGCCGCCATGGGCCCCCATAGGCCGGCGCGGGCCCTGCCCTGGCCGCGCCGCCTTGTGGGGAGGGGGCCCACAGCCCCCTCTGGCCTCCTCTCCTTCGCGTACTTCTTCGTCCCGAAAACCTAAGCTCCAGAGGATAGTCGCGAAGAGTCACAGCCGCCTCTGCGGGGCGGAAAACACCAGAGAGAAAAGAGCTCTCCGGCAGGCTGAAATCCGCCGGGGAAATTCCCTCCCGGAGGGGGAAATCGACGCCATCGTCATCATCATCGAGCTGGACATCACTGGGATCATCATCACCATCATCTCCATCATCATCACCGCCATCTCCACCGCTGCACCTCGTCACCGCTGTAACAATTAGGGTTGGATCTTGATTGTTTGATAGGGGAAACTCTCCCGGTATTGATTTCTACTTGTTATTGATGCTATTGAGTGAAACCATTGAACCAAGGTTTATGTTCAGATTGTTATTCATCATCATATCACCTCTGATCATGGTCCATATGATGTCTCGTGAGTAGTTCGTTTAGTTCTTGAGGACATGGGTGAAGTCTAAATGTTAGTAGTGAATTATGTTGGTTAGTATTCAATGTTATGATATTTAAGTTGTGGTGTTATTCTTCTAGTGGTGTCATGTGAATGTCGACTACATGATACTTCACCATTTATGGGCCTAGGGGAATACATCTTGTATTCGTTTGCTAATTGCGGGGTTGCCGGAGTGACATAAACCTAAACCCCCGTTGGTATATCGATGCGGGAGGGATAGCGAGGATCTCGCAGTTTAAGGCTGTAGTTAGATTTATCTTAATTACTTTCTTGTATTTGCGGATGCTTGCAAGGGGTATAATCACAAGTATGTATTAGTCCTAGGAAGGGCGGTGCATTAGCATAGGTTCACCCACACAACACTTATCAAAACAATGAAGATTAATCAGCTATATGAAGTGAAAGCACTAGACTAAATTCCCGTGTGTCCTCAAGAACGTTTGGTCATTATAAGTAAACAAACCGGCTTGTCCTTTGTGCTAAAAAGGATTGGGCCACTCGCTGCAATTATTACTCTCGCATTTTACTTACTTGTACTTTATTCATCTGCTATATCAAAACCCACTAAATACTTGTCTGTGAGCATTTACAGTGAATCCTTCATCGAAACTGCTTGTCAACACCTTCTGCTCCTCGTTGGGTTTGACACTCTTATTTATCGAAAGTACTACGATACACCCCCTATACTTGTGGGTCATCAAGCCCAATCATGAATGTAATAACCTTGTTTTCGCACAAATTTACTGCGTACGTTGCACACTATGTTAGTTTGATTGGTGTTTTATTGTCGAGGGCAGCTGAGTGATCAGTTCAACCTGCTCTCTCGACGACTTCGTTGAATTATGCAATGTTATTGCGAAGCCGATATGTAAGTTTTGTAAGAGCGAGACCCATCGACGTAGTCGAGGGAATTAGACGTTTAGCTTCGTCACGCGGTGCACCGGTTTGAGCTTCATTTTGCGATAATGTAACCATCGACTGCAGCACTCGTGTATTTTTTCGAGGCTTGGATTGGTTGTTTTTGTGTGTCATTAATCTTAGCTCCCGTTGAGAGTATTTAATTAATGACATTGTGTAAGCGCATTTTTTAGGCCAGCGCTCCTGATGGGAGTAAGAGCCAATGGTAGGGGCCCCAAACGTTATGTTCGGGTGATAAAGCCTGAAGCAAGGAAAAAGGTAGAAAACCTGATTAGAACTTTATTCATAGTGCAAAAGTAATCTTAAGGGCTGTTGAGTAAAAAACAATCGTATCCTAAGTATAAAATCGCCGCAACTGCGCGATGTTCCATGGATTCTCAACGTCTTTTCCCGAAGTTGGGTTTTTGAGTCGATATGCTCCTCCTGGTATCACTTCGGTGACGATGTACGGTCCTTCCCATGGGGATTCAAGTTTCAAGGGTCTTTCTTGCTTCATCCGAAGTACCATATCCCCGACGTTAAAGCTTCGACTGCGTATTCGTCAGCTGTGATAATTTTTCAACGCCTGTTGGTATACCGTCGTTCTTGCCAAGGCGATGTCTCGTGCCTCGTCGAGGAGGTCCACAGCGTCTTGCAGCGCGATATTGGAAGAGGATTCCGTGTATGCTATCACCCGAGGTGCTTCAAACCAAACGTCGGCTGGTAGAACTGCCTCGGCTCCATGCACCAAGAAGAATGGGGTGTACTGAGTCGACCTGTTAGGTGTAGTACGCAAACTCCAGAGTACGGATGGTAACTCTTCGACCCAGGCTCCAGCCGCACCTGTAAGGCGTTTCTTGAGGCCATCTCCTATGAGACCGTTGATCCTTTCCACCTGGCCATTGGTCTGTGGGTGGGCCACTGATGCAAACTTTAGTTTGATTCCTCCGTCATCGCAGAATTTTCGAAACTCTTTTGAGTCGAAGTTGGTTCCGTTGTCTGTGACGATACTGTGAGGCATACCAAATCGACAGGTTATTCCCTTGAAGAATTGAACTGCAGTTTTAGCTTTTTGATTTCGTACAGGTACTGCCTCGACCCACTTGGTGAATTTGTCGACTGCGACCAGTAGGTACGTATGTCCTCCAGGTGACGACCTTGGCAACGGTCCAACTTGGTCGAGTCCCCATTGAGCAAAGGGCCATGCCAGCGGTATTGTCATCAGATCTGTCGCAGGGGCGTGCAGCTTTGGTGAAAAACGCTGGCAGGGGTCGCACTTCATGACCAGATCTCGAGCATCCGAAGCTGCCGTTGGCCAATAAAACCCCGCCCTGAAGGCTTTCGCCACAAGGGCCCTGCTTCCTACATGATGTACACAGGTTCCTTCGTGTATCTCGCGCAACAGTGCTCTTCCATCATCAATAGCAATGCATCTTTGGAAAATGCCAGAAATGCTGCGTTTGTAAAGTTCACCGTTTACTATGGGAAGGCTTTTGATCGTCTAATGATTCGTCCCGCTTCTACTGGATCCTCCGGCAACTCCTGCTTTGTCAGATACGCTAGGAACGGCTTGGTCCACAGTGGCTCGAGGAGGAGGACTTGTTCGACAGGAGGAGTTGGAGGTTCTTCGGCGGCTTGCTGCGGGCTCGCTTCCGATGTGTCAGCCGACGGTTTTGGAGGTATCGACACCTTCTCTTTTATCGATCGTTGAATAATGACTTCGTAGAACACTCCGTCTGGGATGGGGGAGCACATGGACCCGATATTCGCCAGAGTGTCGGCTTCCTCGTTACTGGCTCTGCCGATATGTTTGAGTTCGCACCCTTCGAATTTGGCTTCCATGTTTTGGTACAACTGTCGGTAAGCAATCATGTTATCGCTGACTGCGTCACACAGATTCATCGACTGTTGTACTACCAAGTTTGAGTCTCCATAGATTTCCAGGCGAGTTGCCCCACATGCCTTCGCCATCTTCATTCCATGCAACAATGCCTCGTACTCTGCCTCGTTATTCGTTGGCAGGGGGAAATTCATACGTAGTATGTACCTCATCTTATCTCCCTGTGGTGATATCAATACTACCCCTGCTCCTGCACCTGTGCTCCGTTTCGATCCGTCGAAGTACATTATCCATGATCCCGACATATCGGGTGCTACTGGTGTCTGTGACTGGATCCAATCTGCCACGAAATCTGGGAGGATCTGGGATTTTATCGCTGTTCGATTAACGTAAGTTATATCGTGTGGTGCTATCTCGATGGCCCATTGAGACACTCGACCTGTAGCCTCTGGATTGGTCATTATGTTCTTCAGTGGCGCTTCGCTTACGACGATAATCGGGTTCTCCGTGAAGTAGTGCCGTAACTTGCGGGCTGACCTCCATACTGCGTACGCCAGCTTCTGATGGTGGGGGTACATCTGCCTTGCAGGCGTGAGCACCTCACTGAGGTAATAAACGGGCCTCTGCACACCATGAACTCTCCCTGCTTCTTCTCGTTCGACGACCAAAACACTGCTAAAGACTTGTGTTGTTGCGGCTATGTACATAAGCAATGTCTCTTTCTCACGCGGAGTTACGAGGACTGGGGAAGTCGACAAGATTTTCTTCAGGTTGTCGAAGGACTCCTGCGCCTCCTCTGTCCACTCGAACTTTTCTGACTTTTTCATCAAGTTGTAGAAGGGCAGAGCTTTTTCCCCTAGCTTGGCGATGAATCTGCTAAGCGCTGCTAATCGTCCTGCCAACTGCTGCACTTGGTGCAGATTCTTTGGCGGCTCCATGTCGAGAATGGCTTTGATCTTCAAGGGGTTGGCTTCAATTCCTCTGGCTGAAATGAAGTACCCGAGTACTTGTCCTCCTGGCACTCCGAAGAAACATTTTTTGGGATTCAACTTGATCTTATACCTGTCTAGGTTGTCGAAAGTTTCCCGTAAATCATCGATGAGAGTGGCTACGTGCTTCGTTTTCACCACGATGTCGTCGATGTAGACTTCAATGTTCCTCCCAATCTGCTCTCCAAGGCAAGCTTGCATGCAACGTTGATAAGTTGCTCCTGCGTTTTTCAACCCAAAAGTCATGACGTTGTAACAGAAAACACCGTGCGGGGTGATGAACGCGGTTAGCTCCTGGTCTTCTTTCTTCAGCTTAATCTGATTATACCCGGAGTATGCATCAAGAAAGGAGAGACGATCGCATCCGGCTGTGGAGTCGACTATCTGGTCTATGCGAGGCAGCGGGAAGTGATCTTTTGGGCAGTGCTTATTAAGGATGGTGTAATCGATGCACATGCGGAGGGCGGTCGTGTCTTTTTTCGGCACCATAACGGGATTAGCCACCCATTCGGATTCATTAAGCTCTCGAATAAATCCTGCCTTGCGGAGTCGACTAACTTCTTCGCCAATTGCTCTTCTCTTTGGCTCGGAAAATCGGCGCATTGACTGCTGTACTGGTTTGGCTGTCGGGTCAACATTGAGGGTGTGCTCAGCGAGTTCCCTGGGGATACCTGGCATGTCGGATGGTTCCCATGCAAATATCTCCCAGTGCTCACGGAGGAACTCGATGAGCGCGCCTTCCTATGCGTTAGTAAGGTCAGCCGATGTATTGACCGTCTTCTTCGGGTCAGCGGGGTGCACCTGCAGCTTCTTGGTCTCCTTTGTAGCGTGAAACTCGTCGGATCTTACATTTCGATTGTCGGCTGGCGGTTGCATGTGATCTGTAACGGTGTCGATCGCGTTGAGTTCTTCCTTGGCTCCGAACTTCGAGGCGATCTTCTGGAACTCCCTGTCGCAGTTGTCCGATCGAGCAAAGCTTCCATGAACGGTTATTGGGGTCCCGTTGTTGCCTAGCATCTTCAGTTTTCAGGTACGTGTAATGAGGTACGGCCATGAATTTGGCAAACGCGGGCCTGCCGAGGATGGCGTGATACTGAGACTCCCAGTCGACTACTTCAAACTCGATCTTTTCTTTCCTGAAGTTGCTGGGTGTGCCGAAGACTACGTCCAATGACGTTTTACCAAGAGAATAAGCGGGTCGAGTCGGTATAATGCCGTGGAACCCTGTGTCAGACTCTTTTAGCATATCGACTGTTAGACCCATTGCCCTCATTGTGCTGGTGAATAGCAGGTTCAAGCCACTTCCTCCATCCATGAATACTTTGCTCATATTGTACCCTCCAATCTGTGCTTCAAGGACAAGGGCCGCGTGGCCGGGCCTTGGAACAGCTTTCGGATGATCCGCTCTGCCGAAGGTGATACTCTGATCTGACCAGTCGATGAAATCGGGTGTATCAACCATGGCGACTTCCGCATACTTTACTTCTCGGGAGAACTTCTTGATTTCTCTCTTTGAAAAGCTGGTTTTATGGATCATGTTGACTTGCCCGCATGGTTCTGGGAATACCTCGGTTGGTACATGTTCGTTTCCTCCTGCCGGTACGTACGGTTCCGGTACATATGGTTCTGGTGGATAATTGTAGGACCCCGCCCTTCTTTCCATTGTGCGAACTCTCGACATAGCTTCGGCTCTGAGATCATCGCAGAACTGTCGAATTTCCAGAAAATGTCGACAGTTCCTTAGCAGGTGACTGGATTTCTCTCGACCGTCCTTCGGGTCAATGTAAGAGTGAAGGTAGCATGGTGCCTCGAGCTGCTCCGTAGCCGATAGATACGGTGAACGGGTGCGACCCCTGATTGATGATGTGTCGTGGCACCCTTGTTCGAACTAACGAAGGTGAGGCGCTGTTTGTCCTTCCTCCTCGCGGTGCGAGCCCCTTCGTCTTTTCCTTTGTCCTGTCATGACGTCGAAACCTCCTCTGCTGCTTTCTGGTGTGCTCCTAGGTGGAACCTTTGGGGTTGCTGTTGGAGGAACGCCTTCCAAACCCGCGGCCTGCAGGTCGGATGCGCTGGTCCTAGGGAGGCGAAGGAAACCTCCGGAGTCGATGATGAAGTGGACACCACCGAAAGTAGCTTCCATGTCGTGAGATGGTCCCACAGGGATCGGGTGTAGTGCTTCGCGGTGCGGCACGAACTCAAAAGACCCGCAGCGGATTGAATCTCTTGGTTCTTCCGGCGTCGGTGATTCGAGTAAGAACGCCGCGGAAGTGACTGGTACTGCCGATAACTTGCCTGGTGCCGACAGGCTTCCCACAGACGGCGCCAATTGTTTGAGGGTACTCCTCGGCAATGCCCTCCGATTGGGGCTTAGGGTTGATGGAATCCTGCAAGCTGACACGAGTCATCGGTTCACAGACAAGCGGGGAGAGCGATTTACCCAGGTTCGGGGCCCTCGATGAGGTAAAACCCTTACGTCCTGCCTGTCTGTTCTTGATTATGAGGATATTGGGTTACAATGGGGTGCCGAATAGTTCGGCTGAGATCTCGTCGAGATGGCTAAGTGCTATGGTGATCTAGCTCTAAGCTTTTGGTGGCTAAGGTTGCTAAGATTGATTGTGTCTTCGGCAGCCCCTCTCCTGGCCTTTATATACGAGGCCAGGTCTCAAGAGGTCTAACCGAGTACGACTAGGTTTACAGTAGCTTTAGATCTAATCTTTCATTGTTCACCCGCCTTGTTATCTTGCCTGCCAAGGAATCTTTTGGTGCGCCATCCAAGTGGTCCGCCTTGCCTCCAAGTGCCTTCATGGACCTCCAACTGGACAATACGGGATAGGGCAATGTCGGTTACCCGAAGGGTAATGCCCACGTCACCTGCTTTAGGACCGTAAAATATGATATTGCTGTTGTGTTTGTGTGCAAACACTAGATGAGACACAACAAAGAATTGCAGTAAACATCCATGCACTTTTGTAAACCCTCTACGTGCATATTGGCTGTAGACATGTTCCCACTAGTTAACATGCATGACTCAGTGCTTTTGTCTGCTCCACAGGCTTTCGCAAAACTTAGCCTGCTTAGGGAGCAAAGAGGGAATGCTTATGCTGCTGGCGATGTAAGGGTTTCACTTGAAGTTATGTTAGGTTCATAGATAAACAGGGTCACCATTTATTTGGGCCTGAGCAAATTTCTAATTCAGCAGAAAATAAGTGTCTCCATTTATCTGTGCAGATATTGCAGCTAAACATGGTCATGGAGATGTCTCTCAGGTAACCCCAACTTATATCGCGATTGAGGTATTGCACATATCGAGTCAATTTTTTGTGTCCAGTTGAGGTATTTTCCTCTGATGTAACTGTTGGTGATATGCCCGAGAGACAATAATAAAATGGTTATTGTTATATCTTAATGTTCATGATAAATATTTACATCCTATGCTATAATTGTATTAGCTGGAAACATTAATACTTGTGCGTATTGTAAACATAAGTCTTCCTAGTAAGCCTCTCGTTTAACTAGCTTGCTGATGTAAGGGTTTTTACATTTATCCATTATTTTGGTAACAATGATACCGTAGCTAGAGTATTCATACTAATACATGACTATAGGATTATTCTCAGGTATTACTCTATCAGGCATAATGGTGTATCAATAGAACAAGAAGGTGAAGCGAGACCCCCCCACTTCTATGAGAAAAGTGGACGCTTTTCTCTCTTCAGGCCGGCACCTGGTCCGGCGGCATCGGCCGAGATGCCGGCTGGCCCGGTGCCGACCGGCCCTGGCACCGGTGCACACCTGGCACATTCCAGGGTGCTTGGCAAGGACGCCCGGTGCCCGCTCGGTCCCTCGTCCGGTTTCTGCCAGCTGGCCCGGCGCCCAGCCCGGTGGCACCGGCTCCTACACCGGCCGGCCCGGCGTAGGCCGGCCCATACGCCAGTGCACACCGGAGCACTTCCAGGAGCTTGACTTGCCCACTCGATGCAGCCTCGGCGCCAAGCCCGACGGCTGCCTGCCGGCCCGGTCTGTGGCCCGGCGGCACCGGGCGTGTCACCGGCCAGTCCGGCGCCCCGCCCGGCAGACTGGCCTCCTCGACTCACTGCTGAGCTGGACAAGTCCCCAATGGTTGGATTTCAAGTGAAGCTATATATACCCCTTCTTCCAGCTCAGAACAGTTAGGCACTACACTACAACATGTTCTTGAGCTCTATCTCATACTCCATTGTTAGAAACACCAAAGGTCTCAGATCTCCCTCCTCCGCCACCCAAACTCAAATCCCTCGGGGGAAAAGCTAGAGGAGGTCTTGATCTATAGTTCCACCGAGCCAAATCTTGTTCCCCCATGTATTCTTCAAGATACATGCTCTCTAGGGTTTCTTGAAAACCCTATGTGGGCAAAAGCGTCTGCAAGCATCCGGGCTATGGATTTTCTCCTGACAAGATTGTGAAGGTTTGGAGGCTGCCTCAAAGTCTACCACAACTAAAAGAGCTATTCCTTCGTGGGATAGGCTCGGAGAAGAAGGTGAGCCTTCGTGGCCTTGGGAAATCCTTCGTGGGATCCCCACCTCTCCAAACGTGACGTACCTTCTTGCAAAGAAAGGGAACACGGGAATACATCTTCGTCTCCGCGTACTTTCGGTTACCCTAACCGAACTCTTTACTTGTGCTATATATCCCGTGAGAGCCTTCGTGCTTGATATACTCGTATTATCATCTAGGGTGCCTCACCTAGTTTGCATTAGGCTCACATTTATATTCCGCAAAGCCTAATATTGCAAAGAAAAGAATTAAAATTTGTAGAAACCTATTCACCCCCCTCTAGGTTTACCATCTCTGAACATACAATTGATTAATAGATGATCATGGTTTTCTGATCATGAACATTAGATGTTAGTAATAACATGATCGTATCATTAGGAGAATGATGTGATGGATACACACCCATAGTAAGCATAGCATATGATCAAGTCATTAAGTTCGTTTTGCTACAACCTTTAAGATACATAGTAACCTAATCCTTCGACCATGAGATCGTGTTAATCACCTGCACCGGATGGATGCTTTGATGACGTCAAACACTACTTTGTAAATGGGTGGTTATAAAGGTGGCATTAAGTATTCGGAAAGTATGAGTTGAAGCGCATGGATCAAGAGTGAGATTTGTCCATCCAAATGTTGAAGCGCATGGATCAAGGGTGGGATTTGTCCATCCAAATGACGGAATATATACTCTGGACCCTCTCGGTGGAATGTCATCTAATTAGCTTGCAAGCATGTGACTGGGTGATACGTCTCCAACGTATCGATAATTTCTTGTGTTCCATGCCACATTATTGATGTTATCTACATGTTTTATGCACACTTTATGTCATATTCGTGCATTTTCTGGAACTAACCTATTAACAAGATGCCGAAGTGCCAGTTCCTGTTTTCTGCTGTTTTTGGTTTCAGAAATCCTAGTAACGAAATATTCTCGGAATCGGACGAAATAAACGCCAAAGTTCCTATTTTCATCGGAAGCATCCAGAACACCCGGGAAGAATCGGAGGGGAGCCCCGGGGGCCCCACACCACACCCCGGCGCGGCCAAGGGGGCGCCCCCTAGGGTGTGGGCCCCCTTCGACCTTCTGCGCCGCCTCTCCGCCTATATAAAGCCCCCGGATCGAAAACCCTTACACGATTGACGAAAACCACGAAAACCTTCCGGAGCCGCCGCCATCGCGAAGCCAAGATCGGGGGACAGGATCTCGTTCCGGCACCTGCCGGAGCGAGGAAGTGCCCCGGAAGGCTTCTCCATCGACACCGCTGCCATCTCCACCGCCATCTTCATCACCGCTGCTTGCTCCCATGAGGAGGGAGTAGTTCTCCATCGAGGCTCGGGGCTGTACCGGTAGCTATGTGGTTCATCTCTCTCCTATGTGCTTCAATACAATAATCTCATGAGCTGCCTTACATGATTGAGATTCATATGATGATGCTTGTAATCTAGATGTCATTATGCTAGTCAAGTGAGTTTTACTTATGTGATCTCCAGGAGACTCCTCGTCCCACGTGTGTAAAGGTGACGAGTGTGTGCACCGTGTGGGTCTCTTAGGCTAGATTTCACGGAATACTTATTCACTCGTTGAATGGCATAGTGAGGTGCTTATTTATATCTCTTTATGATTGCAATGTGTTTGTATCACAATTTATCTATGTGCTACTCTAGTGATATGTTATTAAAGTAGTTCTATTCCTCCCGCACGTGTGTAAAGGTGACGATGTGTGCACCGTGTTAGTACTTGGTTTGTGCTATGATCATGATCTCTTGTAGATTATGGAGTTAACTATTGCTATGATAATATTGATGTGATCTATTCCTCCTACATATGCATGAAGGTGACAGTGTGCATGCTATGCTAGTACTCGGTTTAGTCTATTGATCTATCTTACACTAAAGGTTACTTAAACATGAGCATTATTGTGGAGCTTGTTAACTCCGGCATTGAGGGTTCGTGTAATCCTACGCAATGTGTTCATCATCCAACAAAAGTGTAGAGTATGCATTTATCTGTTCTGTTATGTGATCAATGTTGAGAGTGTCCACTAGTGAAAGTGTAATCCCTAGGCCTTGTTCCTAAATACTGCTACATTACTACTGCTTGTTTACTGTCCTGGGCAGAGCACTTTTCTGCCGTTGCTACTACTTATTCATACCACGTGTATTTCACTATCTCTTCGCCGAACTAGTGCACCTATTAGGTGTGTTGGGGACACAAGAGACTTCTTGCTTTGTGGTTGCAGGGTTGCATGAGAGGGATATCTTTGACCTCTTCCTCCCCGAGTTCGATAAACCTTGGGTATCCACTTAAGGGAAACTTGCTTGCTGTTCTACAAACCTCTGCTCTTGGAGGCCCAACACTTGTCTACAAGAATAGAAGCTCCCGTAGACATCAAGCACTTTTACGGCGCCGTTGCTGGGGAGGAAAGGTAAAAGGCTCTCATACTACGGTCTCGGGTAAAGTATTTTTCCGGCGCCGTTGTGTGTGTGCTCAAAGCTATTTCCTTTAGATCCTGCAATTGCATCTTGTTGTTTCTTGTTTACACTAGTTTGGCATAATGTACAAGAGTGAGCTTCTTATTCTATTTCCTGATTTAAAACATGGATTGTTTGATGCGAAAATTAAAAAACCTATGAAATCTTCTTTGCATGCTTGGTAGTAATATTAGTATGAACGCTTTGAACACCATTGTTGACAATGATATAGAAAGTTCTAAGCTTGGGGAAGCTGGTTTTCATGATATTTTTAGTCCCCCAAGCATTGAGGAGAAAATTTTCTTTGATGATACTTTGCCTCCTATTTCTGATGATGATAATGATAGTGGACTTTTGGTGCCACCTACTATGGAGAGTAAATTTTGTTGTGATTATACTATGCCTCCTACACTTGATGATAATAATAATGATAGCTACTTTGTTGAATTTGCTCCCACTATTACTAATAAAATTGACTATGCCTATGTGGAGAGTAATAATTTTATGCATGAGACTCATGATGAGAATGCTTTATGTGATAGTTATATTGTTGAGTTTGCTCATGTTGCTACTTGAAAGTTATTATGAGAGAGGAAAATATGGTTGTAGAAATTTTCATGTTACTAAAACACCTCTCTATGTGCTGAAATTTTTCAAGCTACACTTGTTTTATCTTCCTATGCTTGTTACTTTGCTCTTCATGAACTTGTTTATTTACAAGATTCCTATGCATAGGAAGCATGTTAGACTTAAATGTGTTTTGAATTTGCCTCTTGATGCTCTCTTTTGCTTCAAATACTATTTCTTGCGAGTGCATCATTAAAACTGCTGAGCCCATCTTAATGGCTAAAAAGAAAGAACTTCTTGGGAGATAACCCATGTGTTATTTTGCTACAGTACTTTGTTTTATATTTGTGTCTTGGAAGTTGTTTACTACTGTAGCAACCTCTCCTTATCTTAGTTTTGTGTTTTGTTGTGCCAAGTAAAGTCTTTGATAGTAAAGTAAGTACTAGATTTGGATTACTGCGCAGAAACAGATTTCTTTGCTGTCACGAATCTGGGTCTAATTCTCTGTAGGAAACTCAGAAAATTATGCCAATTTATGTGAGTGATCCTCAGATATGTACGCAACTTTCATTCAATTTGAGCATTTTCATTTGAGCAAGTCTGGTGGCCTAATAAAATCCATCTTTACGGACTGTTCTGTTTTGACAGATTCTGCCTTCTATTTCGCATTGCCTCTTTTGCTATGTTGGATGAATTTCTTTGATCCATTAATGTCCAGTAGCTTTATGCAATGTCCAGAAGTGTTAAGAATGATTGTGTCACCTCTGAACATGTTAATTTTTATTGTCCACTAACCCTCTAATGAGTTGTTTCGAGTTTGGTGTGGAGGAAGTTTTCAAGGGTCAAGAGAGGAGGATGATATACTATGATCAAGGAGAGTGAAAGCTCTAAGCTTGGGGATGCCCCGGTGGTTCATCCCTGCATATATCAAGAAGACTCAAGCGTCTAAGCTTGGGGATGCCCAAGGCATCCCCTTCTTCATCGACAACATTATCGGGTTCCTCCCCCGAAACTATATTTTTATTCGGCCACATCTTATGTACTTTACTCGGAGCGTCTGTGTGCTTTTGTTTTTGTTTTTGTTTGAATAAATTGGATTACATCATGCTTGTGTGGGAGAGAGACACGCTCCGCTGGTTCGTATGAACACATGTGTTCTTAGCTCATAATATTCATGGCGAAGTTTCCTCTTCGTTAAATTGTTATATGGTTGGAATTGGAAAATGATACATGTAGTAATTGCTATAATGTCTTGGGTAATGTGATACTTGGAAATTGTTGTGCTCATGTTTAAGCTCTTGCATCATATACTTTGCACCTATTAGTGAAGAATACATAGAGCATGCTAAAATTTGGTTTGCATAATTGGTCTCTCTAAAGTCTAGATAATTTCTAGTATTGAGTTTTGAACAACAAGGAAGACGGTGTAGAGTCTTATAATGTTTTCAATATGACTTTTATGTGAGTTTTGCTGCACCGGTTCATCCTTGTGTTTGTTTCAAATAACCTTGCTAGCCTAAACCTTGTATCGAGAGGGAATACTTCTCATGCATCCAAAATACTTGAGCCAACCACTATGCCATTTGTGTCCACCATACCTACCTATACTACATGGTATTTTCCCGCCATTCCAAAGTAAATTGCTTGAGTGCTACCTTTAAAATTCCATCATTCACCTTTGCAATATATAGCTCATGGGACAAATAGCTTAAAAACTATTGTGGTATTGAATATGTAATTATGCACTTTATCTCTTATTAAGTTGCTTGTTGTGCGATAACCATGTTTCTTGGGAACGCCATCAACTCATTGTTGAATTTCATGTGAGTTGCTATGCATGTTCGTCTTGTCTGCAAGTAAGGGCGATCTACACTGAGTTGAATGGTTTGAGCATGCATATTGTGAGAGAAGAACATTGGGCCGCTAACTAAAGCCATGATTCATGGTGGAAGTTTCAGTTTTGGACAAACATCCTCAAGTCTCTAATGAGAAAAGAATTAATTGTTGTCAAATGCTTAAAGCATTAAAAGAGGAGTCCATTATCTCGTTGTCTATGTTGTCCCGGTATGGATGTCTAAGTTGAGAATAATCAAAAGCGAGAAATCCAAATGCGAGCTTTCTCCTTAGACCTTTGTACAAGCGGCATAGAGGTACCCCTTTGTGAAACTTGGTTAAAGCATATGTATTGCGGTGATAATCCAGGTAGTCCAAGCTAATTAGGACAAGGTGCGGGCACTATTGGTACACTATGCATGAGGCTTGCAACTTATAAGATATAATTTACATGATGCATATGCTTTATTACTACCGTTGACAAAATTGTTTCATGTTTTCAAAATCAAAGCTCTAGCACAAATATAGCAATCGATGCTTTTCCTCTATGGAGGACCATTCTTTTACTTTCATTGTTGAGTCAGTTCACCTATTTCTCTCCATCTCAAGAAGCAAACACTTGTGTGAACTGTGCATTGATTCTTACATATTTGCATATTGCATTTGTTATATTGCTTTGCATTGACAATTATCCATGAGATATACATGTTATAAGTTGAAAGCAACCGCTGAAACTTCATCTTCCTTTGTGTTGCTTCAATGCCTTTACTTTGAATTATTGCTTTATGAGTTAACTCTTATGCAAGACTTATTGATGCTTGTCTTGAAGTGCTATTCATGAAAAGTCTTTGCTTTATGATTCAGCTTGTTTACCCATGTCATATACATTGTTTTGATCGCTGCATTCACTACATATGCTTTACAAATAGTATGATCAAGATTATGATGGCATGTCACTCCAGAAATTATCTTTGTTATCGTTTTACTCGCTCGGGACGAGCAGTAACTAAGCTTGAGGGATGCCGATACGTCTCCAACGTATCGATAATTTCTTGTGTTCCATGCCACATTATTGATGTTATCTACATGTTTTAAGCACACTTTATGTCATATTCGTGCATTTTCTGGAACTAACCTATTAACAAGATGCCGAAGTGCCGGTTCTGTTTCTGCTGTTTTTGGTTTCGGAAATCCTAGTAACGAAATATTCTCGAATCGGACGAAATCAACGCCAAAGTTCCTATTTTCATCGGAAGCATCCGAACACCGGGAAGAATCGGAGGGGAGCCACGGGGCCCCACACCACACCCCGGCGCGGCCAAGGGGGGGGGCGCCCCCCCCTAGGGTGTGGGCCCCCCTTCGACCTTCCTGCGCCGCCTCTCCGCCTATATAAAGCCCCTGGATCAGAAAACCCTTACACGATTGACGAAAACCACGAAAACCTTCCAGAGCCGCCGCCATCGCGAAGCCAAGATCTGGGGGACAGGATCTCTGTTCCGGCACCCTGCCGGAGCGGGGAAGTGCCCCCGGAAGGCTTCTCCATCGACACCGCTGCCATCTCCACCGCCATCTTCATCACCGCTGCTGCTCCCATGAGGAGGGAGTAGTTCTCCATCGAGGCTCGGGGCTGTACCGGTAGCTATGTGGTTCATCTCTCTCCTATGTGCTTCAATACAATAATCTCATGAGCTGCCTTACATGATTGAGATTCATATGATGATGCTTGTAATCTAGATGTCATTATGCTAGTCAAGTGAGTTTTACTTACGTGATCTCCGGAGACTCCTCGTCCCACGTGTGTAAAGGTGACAGAGTGTGTGCACCGTGTGGGTCTCTTAGGCTAGATTTCACAGAATACTTATTCACTGTTGAATGGCATAGTGAGGTGCTTATTTATATCTCTTTATGATTGCAATGTGTTTGTATCACAATTTATCTATGTGCTACTCTAGTGATGTGTTATTAAAGTAGTTCTATTCCTCCCGCACGTGTGTAAAGGTGACAGTGTGTGCACCGTGTTAGTACTTGGTTTGTGCTATGATCATGATCTCTTGTAGATTATGGAGTTAACTATTGCTATGATAATATTGATGTGATCTATTCCTCCTACATATGCATGAAGGTGACAGTGTGCATGCTATGCTAGTACTCGGTTTAGTCTATTGATCTATCTTACACTAAAGGTTACTTAAACATGAGCATTATTGTGGAGCTTGTTAACTCCGGCATTGAGGGTTCGTGTAATCCTACGCAATGTGTTCATCATCCAACAAAAGTGTAGAGTATGCATTTATCCGTTCGTTATGTGATCAATGTTGAGAGTGTCCACTAGTGAAAGTGTAATCCCTAGGCCTTGTTCCTAAATACCGCTACATTACTACTCGCTTGTTTACTCGTCTCGGGCGAGCACTTTTCTGCCGTTGCTACTACTTATTCATACCACCCGTATTTCACTATCTCTTCGCCGAACTAGTGCACCTATTAGGTGTGTTGGGGACACAAGAGACTTCTTGCTTTGTGGTTGCGGGGTTGCATGAGAGGGATATCTTTGACCTCTTCCTCCCTGAGTTCGATAAACCTTGGGTATCCACTTAAGGGAAACTTGCTGCTGTTCTACAAACCTCTGCTCTTGGAGGCCCAACACTGTCTACAAGAATAGAAGCTCCCGTAGACATCACTGGGTCATAAGGGATGTCATATCACGGTACGAGAAAAGAGTACTTATCGGTAACGAGGTTGAACTAGGTATAGAGATATCGATGATCGAAACTCGGATAAGTAAAGTATCGCGTGACAAAGGGAATCGGTATCGTATGTTAATGGTTCTTTGTGTTCTAGGATCTCCATTGTGTTCTAGGATGAGGTCGTCGAGTCGCAGCATGTCCCTACCTCCAGCCACCAATGGCAGGGTTGGGGTTTGGGTTGGAGTCGTGCGAGGACGTGAGTACGATGCCCCTCCTGCTTGGTGAACACGTCACCTCAGCTGCTTTTGGTGGCCGTCGTAGTAATCTAAGCATGGGAGGAGAACTCCAATACTTGCCTTGCCGAGTTTACAGGGAGATCGTTTGCCAAGCATATGTACATAAATAATAAAGGAGCTAAAGTTTCCACAGTTTTGTCTGTTTTAGTCCGGTGGCCCTTGATTTCGTTCGACGCGTTGCTATTTTCGTATCGCACGAGTCAGTTGATGGGAGTTCGATCCGAACAGAGTGAGTATTGTAAGAACATACAACCTGGTGATATTGCCATAAATATATTCACGATAACTTATAGGAAGAAGTCAAAGAAGCATTATCTTTTACATTTCTTTTGAGGATCAAAAGACAGAAATACCTCTCCGAAACTTCTCAAGTAGAAAAAGGCATCACTGGTAGAAAAACGGCCATTGGTCGCGGTTCGCAACTGCCATTAGTCGCGGTTGCGCAACCGCGACCAATTATGCGCGACTAAAGGCCCCCCTTTAGTCGCGGTTCCTTACGAACCGCGACTAAAGGCCCGTCCACGTGGGCGGCGAGGCAGCGCCGGGGCGGAGGACCTTTAGTCGCGGTTCTTCTGGCCAACCGCGACTAAAGGCCTCCGCAGGTTTAGGGTTTAGCCCCCCCCCAAACCTGGTTTCTTTTTAATTTGTATTGTTTTATTTCTTTTGGGTTTTAATTTTGAAGGAGTTTCACATATTCTACGGTACTACATATATACATGCATATGAATGTACAATTTCAAACAAATTTGAAATTAGAACCAAAAAGAATTCAAGAGGAATATAGAATATATATTCAATATCGGATGACCATATACAATTTTGAACAAGTTTCCATACATAATTTAGTGCATATGAAGTTCTACGTCCTCTACATAGTGTTCTCCTCTAGGATCGATGACTTCCCTCGCGAACCATCCAGCTAGTTCCTCTTGAAGTGGTCGGAAGCGAGCTTCGGACTAAGCGTCTTCCGGAGGTTATTCCTCTTGATGTTGATCTCGGACGACTGGTCCCGCTCATTGGTGTATCTCCGGATCCTCTCACAAACATAGTATCCACATAGATTGGTCCCCGGTGGCTGAATATCCCCGAGTCCCGAGCACTCGCCCTTCTAAATTGTAGCTCTTTTTTGAATTCACCGACCTTTTCATCTACGAACCGTCTCCAAACCCGACGAGGCAAAGAAAATTAAATGAACAAGAGAGTTATTAATTAGTTACTTGATATTAGGAAATGATGAACGAAATAGGCCGATCGATATAGAGCGCAAATGAATGAAAACAATTACTTTTGCATCATTTTTCTCATGTCGGCCCAAAGCGCCGCATCCATATTCGAGAGAGTCGTGGACGAGAGCTGTGGAGGTGTGAAATTGAATAACCATCGGAATCCAGTGGAACCTGCGGACACGATACATGCACGATCATGCATAACTCATCGATTAGCCACATACCATGCATGGAGTAAACAAAAGAGAATGTGCTCAAGACAGAAACACTCACCCAAAATGGTAAGGAAATAGAATATCACTTTTGAGTTCCTGTTTTCTAAGAAACCGCCACAGGTCTTCCTCCACGTCGGCGGGGTGGTGTTCTAACACATATGAATTAACGATGTGTGGGTCAATGTGTTGGAGATATGCCCAAGAGGCAATAATAAAGT
>NC_061508.1:60895193-60932405 GCF_022539505.1 Lolium rigidum
GGCCTGCTCGATGCACAATTAAGTGTCGTTGGCCTATACATAGGGTTTAATTAGGGTTTAGGGTTAGCTAGGGTTTAGGGTTAGGGTTAGGGTTAGGGTCTAGGCCGGGTTTAGGGTTTAGTGTTTAGGGTGTTTAGGTTTAGGGATTAGGGATTATATATTTACGGTTTTAGGGTTGTTTAAGGTTTAGGGATCATCGATCGAGTGCGCACACACATTATTAGAGGCACCGGCGCCTTTACGCATAAATTGCATGCATATATATGTGTGTTTTTTGGCCACCAACGATATATAGATGATCGAGAGAGAGAGATTGAAATCCCCAAGAATATGTTCAAATATACATTAAAACATATGCACGAATGCATGGTAGGACATGCATGCACACTAATTATATATATATATTATGAGGCAACTTAATCAAATGTGTTTTCATTCGAGAGAACTTGTCAAAATTAGAGTTAATTAATTTATCACGATAATTATATAATTAATTAATGAATCTCGTGGGATATGTTATACAACATGATCGATATAGGCCATGTATATATTAATTGGTGTTAATCTAAGGTTTGCTAGCTAGCCGCTATATATAGAGCATGTTTTTATTAGATCGGGTTATAGCTAGTATACTTTAGGGTTATGTGTTTTCATTAAGTAGGGTTGATTAGCTATGGTTAGTTACATATATATGGTTTAGGGTTAATGCATGGCACATTTAATTTAATTAGAGGACCGCGAGGCACCCCCGGCCTCGCTTGATGCACAATTAAGTGTCGTTGGCCTATATATAGGGTTTAATTAGGGTTTAGGGTTAGGGTTAGGGTTTAGGGTATAGGGTTTAGTGTTTAGGGTGTTTAGGGTTTAGGGATTAGGGATTAGGGTTTCATGGTTGTATAAGGTTTAGGGATCATCGATCGAGTGCGCACACACATTATTAGAGGCACCCGCGCCTTTGCGCATAAAGTGCATGCGTATAGTTTAGGGTTATTTGTTTTAATTAAGTAGGGTTTGATCAGCTAGGGTTAGTTACATATATATGGTTTAGGGTTAATGCATGGCACATTACATATAGTTTAAATCTCAAGAATGTTTATACATGATAGGCCATACGTGCAAAGGAATTTTTTTCCCTGTGAACTTGTCAAAATTCAAGTTTATCAGTGCCAATGGAAACTAGTCCAAAAAATTACATAGAGGACCAAAAGTACTAGACAATAACTAATAGAACCTGCAACTTTATAAAAAGGACCCCAAAACATATAGAAGAAAATCAATCGAGTCCTTCTCGACCGCACATCAGATCTCTGCTCCGCATCCTTTCCAAGCAACTCCGTCGCCGGGGACGCACCACTTGGGACGGTGTCGCCGGTAGTCGCCAGGACGAAGGAGAAGAAGGGCCTCAAGCAACGGCATATTGGCTTGAGAAGGGCCGCTGAAAGGCCAAGATGTGCACGGGCAAGACGGATGACGCCGTCGTATGCTCCGAGCTTGTGAACTTTAGCAGCTTGACTTCCCCATTGGCCAGATCTGAAGCACTGACCAAAGCAAGCCTCACCGTTAGCTCCATCATATCGATGGCACCAGATCGGGGTTTGGCCGGCAAGATCCGCCAGATTCACCACAGGCCAGATCTGAAGCCGATGACGAGATCCCCGACTCCATTGCGCCATTCTGCTCATGGGAAACACTGGATCTAAGCTTACAACAACACTAACTCCCTCGGATCCAAATTAGCTGACTCAACTTTGCTTATCTAAATATGGATGTATCCACACATGTTTTTACTCTAGATACATACACGTCTAAGGAAAGTTGAATCAATTAATTTAGTTCGGAGGGTGTACAATATACAGAGAGAAGTCGGCCTCGTCTCCGCCGGCGAGGCCGCCGGAGAGAAGGGGGAGAGGAGCCGGGGGAGTGGGAAAGACTCGAGGGAGAAAGAGAAGAGGAAGAAATGAGAGCTCCCTGGGGAAGAACATTATTTTTGTCGTTCTGCTCGTAGCTTGAAACTGAAAATTTCGGCCGCGCGCCAAATCATCCCGCCGCATCCATTCGAAAATCCCGTGACCAGTTTTACCCTTTTAACCCCGGTCCGGAAGCTACAACCCACCGACCATGGAGGGCTCATTCGGTAACAATGAAATATCTTGCCTAGATCCCGAACCCTCCCCACGTGCCCACACCCACCCACCAACCATTCGCCCCATTAGCTCAAAAATACTCTCACACGCCAAAGCTCGACTCTCTACAGCACTAGATCTGCTCGCCGCCGGCATACTCCTCCACAGCGTAGCCTTGATCGTGTTGGCTGTCCACCCACCCGATCCGCTCCCCGCCGCCCTCGTCACCGACGGATCCGCTTCACCGCCGACCTCGCCACCGACGGATCCGCTTCACCGCCGACTTCGCCACCGACGGATCCGCTTCACCGCCGACCTCGCCACCGACTACCTCGGCGCAGCGGCCGTATCAACTTCACCGAATCCCTTGCCAGCCCAACCAGATCTGCTTCACTAACGCCCGCTTCTACCGAAACAGGGTCGATTCATCGTCTCCCGCGTTCGCCGCCGCCGGAATGCAAGTTGCCGCCCCCGTCCACCCCGCCGCAGCTTGGTTAGTACGCTGGCCCGTTAGATCGCGGTGTTTCTTTAGCCATGTTTTGTGTAGTTATTTGCGGATCTCATATGCCGTTAACTTTCTTGATGTGTTGCTTCGCATGAAGTTTGTTTAAATATTGTACAAGTACAAAAGCATTATCCGGTCGCTACCATCCCGTTCATTCTACCGACACCTGTGTGCATCCACATATTTATAGCCTTATACCCATTCATTTGCTGCCAACTGTTTTTGTACTCGCATGCTATTGTCGCACTCGCTTTTATAGTCATGCTATGGGCATTTCCAATCTGCTTGTTCTTATACCACGTCATTAGCTCACCGCTAGCTGCTAGCTGTTTTCTCGTGTCTGCTATTCTCACACTGCTTTTATAATCATGCTATGTGCATTTCCAATCTGCTTTCTATTATACCTCGTCTTTAGCTTATATAGTTATTGCTGCGTGCATGTCTGGTCTTTGTATTATCATAGACTCACTTGTCAATGTTATTTTTCCTAGGGATTGATCATGCGAACCACTTATTAGAACATCCAACATTAACAGCGGGGACGCTAGGGAAGGTTGAAATCTGAGTTCTTGGTTGGTAATTTTGGCGCTTTACTTCCGTTATTATCTATAACCTATATGCATTGTTCCTTATGCAAGAGATTAACACTTGGAACCCTGCCATAGCAATGCCATTCATGCTTTACTATGTTTCTGCCTATTTGATATGCTTGTCTTGGAGAAACCGCGAAGGTGATTTGAACTCGACATTTGGTCATTCTTAATGCCAGTTTACTTTATGTGGAAAACCTTGGCATTACCCTACTCTAAATCCGAATGTCCGAAATTCGTATCTCATGCAAAGCAACATCTAGTTGGTTTTAATCTGATATCTGGTAAATATTGGCTTATTCATTTGGCAGCTCAAGTTTTTTGTTATTTGAAACCAGCTGACTTGGTCTTAAATGTGATATCTAAACACGGATTAAGGACAATGGAGCAGGAGGATTAGCATTTCACTTGATGGCTGAACCTAAAATGACAGGCATGTTGACCACGACTAGTGCACGCAAGAGAAGGACCTGCAACGAGCCGATATGTGCTTAGTACATGCATCTTATCTTATCTTGTGCTTATTTCTACTACATGCTCGTTATCCGATCTCTACATTGCATAATACATGTTTGAATAGTTAATTGTTGTAACTATGTTTGCAATATTACCGTAATGCAGTTTTAATGAAGCAGTCATCATTAGAAGATAGTCGCCAAAAAAGGATCTGTAGCGACCCTGTGCAACATTATGATGTAAGTTTGTGCTTAGTACAACTTCCATACATTGTCTTATTTATGCAACTTGTTATTATCTTATATCTACATTGCATAATAAATGTTTGCATAGTTCATCGTTTAACTCTTTTTGCATTATTATCAGAATGCAGTTTTGATGAAGCAATCTTCATTAGAAGTGAGGCCCACAAAAACTTCTGATATTTCTTCTGATGCATCTTCTCATAGCCGTCAACCTAGACCATTGCTTTGATCAAACAGTAAATATCTCAAGGCTGTACTTTATAAAAGACATGGTATTGCTCGCTTTAAGATTCGTAGCTGATATGTTGACAAAGAGTACACAAGATTCAATCAAGGCGATTGCCAAATGTCAACGTGTTATTGATGATGCTAATAGAAGTCCTCAATGATTCTATGTAATTTTTTTATTTGGGCACATGAATTGCCTTGTAATTTTCCTACTTGTTTTATTTGTGTATGTAATTGTGTGTATCATTGATATCAGATTTTAGGCTCATGAAATTTAATGCATGTTGACTAGTCAAACAAGTAGGGCACTACAACAGATTGGGCCGGCCCACTTACAGGTAGTGTGGGACCCACTTTCATTTTGGGCCGGCCCACTTCTTTAGTAGGCCGGCCCGGTTACACGATAGTGGGATCCACATGCTTATTGGGCCGGCCCACTATCTTGTTGGGCCAGCCCATTTGGTATATGGTGGTCCCACATGGTAAATGGGCCGCCCTTTAACAGAAGGTGGGACCCACATGTGCTTTTGGCCCGCCCACTATCTTGTTGGGCCGGCCCACTTGCTATATGGTGGACCCCACATACTAAATGGGCCGGCCCTTTAACAGAAGGTGGGACCCACATGGGTTTTTGGCCCGGCCCACTATCTTGTTGGGCCGGCCCACTTGCTATATGGTGGACCCCACATACTAAATGGGCCGGCCTTTTAACAGGAAGGTGGGACCCACCTGTGCTTTTGGTCCGGCCCACTATCTTGTTGGGCCGGCCCACTTGCTATATGGTGGACCCCACACACCAAATGGGCCGGCCCTTTAACGGGAAAGTGGGGCCCACCTGTGTTTTTGGCCCGGCCCACTATCTTGTTGGGCCGGCCCACTTGCTATATGGTGGACCCCACATACTAAATGGGCCGACCCTTTAACTCGGAAAGTGGGACCCACTCGTGTTTTTGGGCCGGCCCACTTGCTATACTGTGGACCCCACACACTAAATGGGCCGGCCCTTTAACGGAAAGTGGGACCCACTCGTGTTTCGGCCCGACCCACTTGCTTCTTGGGCCGGCCCGAGTAGGCTGTAAGGTGGACCCCACATGTTAAATGGGCCGGCCCATTTAAGTTTTGACCAGATCAACCTTAGAGGTTAGGCCCGGCCCACGTAACTAATGGACCAGCCCGAGCTATATAGTTGACCGGTCAAACTATGTCGGCTGGCCCGGCCCGCTTAAGACGTGGCGAGGCCTCGTGTGGGCCTACCATCTACCACGGGGTTTCAGCAGGTTAACGCGGTTAACGGCGTACGCCACGTGTCGGTTTGCATGACGTCGGCGAGTCAACGGGCTCCCGGAAACACTTGCGCAACGGTCCGATTTTCCGTGGCGGAAGGGCGCCCAAGCGCGACGGACCGAAAAAACGTCGTTGGACTTTGCCTGACGCAGTTTCCACAACAGAACCCATATCGTCGGGTTAGGCCCATGGGCGACGAAAAATACCCCTTAGCGGACGATTTTGAGACGTTGTCTATCAGAACTTTTCTTGTAGTGCAAGTCGACCCAGCCGCCCACGTGGCGCTCGCACGGCTCGTGAGAATGGAATTTCTGGGCCAATTACTATCTGACACATGTCGATGTGCAGATAGCCCATTATGACGTACAGACTGCAGCCCAAAAAATGTATCCCACAATGTATATAACCAACTATGATCAGGCGGAGACGGCCCAACCATGACTAGGCCACCTTATGGTGCGGCCCATAGAAAACTCTTCCAGACCATTGACTGGTAGATATTGGACTGGTTATACGCAAGCCCAACAGTGACAGTTCAGAAAATAAAGGAGGCCTACTGAGCCCATCTGACCAATAATGGTAAAGCCGAACAGTATAGCAACTTGTTACTTGGCCGGTTGTACGCGCAGCCCAAAAATAAAACCACAAAGTTGAGGGCTATTGGCCCACTAAAGCGCGGCTCAACGCCGGGCCCACTGAAGGGCGACACACCGCCGACAACAATAACGCAAATATTACATGATTAATAAAATTGGTACATGTATAAAAAATAAATCATCTAGACAGCTACAATTTCGCACTCTCAAAATGACACAAATGAACCATCGCACGAGGAGCGGAAGGCAATTACAAGTGCAACGTTCGCCATCAGAAGCAGGAGCGCATAAAAGAAGCGGTCCGCATCGCAACATTCCCATGTTAGAGATTGGTTGTTTGAAAGGCTACCTTTGCTGATCGAACAATCTGGTCACAGCCTGCAACTTTTGCTCCAACTCACAATGTTTCTCTTCACTTTCCTCAATCTGGCTGGTCAGTTTCTCCATTTCATGCCGCTGGTTGTTGAGAACGTTCCGCAGGTCTGTGCTCCCCGTCTTCTCTTTGTCAAGTTGTGCAGATAGAGTGCTCATACAGGATGTATATAGCTTATGCTCGACCCCCACATTCTGAAGAAACATAGGTTTCTTAGTTCTCTTAGCAAGGACCTCGTATATAACCTGGGCCTCGGTCTTCCTTTCTCCATCTTCATTAGGTACAGAGAGCTCTGTATGCATCGCCTCCTATTTGCAATGAATATGCATGCCTATCAGATGCAACAAAAAATAAGCAAACATACTTTCCATGCTGACTTACAAGTGCATCTTCTACTGCAGGGGATAATGCATTCACCTTGCTGCAGTGTGTCTCCCTGAACAGATCCAGAGGAGTTGGTTCTTTATCATCGTATTCAGGTCCCTGGAAAGAAACACATACATGCAACCAACTTATATGTTCAATGGGTCTCCGTGAAGAGAGACTTTACATGATTGATATCTAATTTCTGCAGAGCAGTTTGATGCAAAACATATAATTAATTAGGCAACCCATGTTGTGCAGAAAGGATCGGCTACTACCGAAACATGAATTTAGCATTCAAACAGCTACTAACAAAACAGTAATTTAGCTTAATGTGCTTGCAGCTTTCGATCACGGAATTAATTCATTCCCCAATATGTAAGAGTTGGCGGCATGAATTTTGATACAAGGCATTGGATACACTAGGTGATATTGTGAGATACAAACGAATGTTACAAAAACAGAAACAGGCAACACATGGATCGAGCATAGAATAAACTGAATAACTCCAGACAACAAGCATCCATTGCACTATTCTGTTGAGCTAGGGACAGGTCTTGACTTACCAGATTTTCCAAGTGTGATAAGTAGCTGCGTGACCCAGTTGTTTGCTGGAACTGAACCATTGAACGGTTCATGGTGTTAATTTGACAGATCTTCTGCATGAATAGTGGAATTAGAAATATGTGCATACTCATATACAACACATCAAATCTGATTTCATGGAAAACTAACCATGCTCTTCGGCTCCGTCCAATATGTCACAAGTCTGGTACACTCAGCGTTAGTCATTGATGTGACAGGGCTTTCTTTCGGAACATCATTGAGAGCATGGATATCAAAGTACGCTTTCTTCAAGAGGTGTCACTGTTGGCGAACTCCTTTCTGCAGATGCTTTTTACAAGAAGCTTTTACTGGTGAAACTTCAGTGTCCATATCAAATTTTTCCTAGTGACATGAAAGAACATAAATAAGAATCACAATCTCTAAAAATTAAAGGCTTGACTAACAACGCGGAAAAGAATGCAGTATGTACTAACAACAAATTTTCCAATAATGTCACAGAGGAGCCCAGTGTCTTCCCTGTAGTCCTTCCAATACGTGCGCACAAGCACGTGGTTCCTGATTGCAATATTGCATTCAGTTGCAAATTTGGCAGCAATGAAAGCTGACTCTAGCCTTGTCCTCCCTCTTGGAATGACGATTGGCAGTTTGCCACCCCGCGATCGGGGTAACCTATTGAGTACTTTTCCTTTGTTAGCAGGATGGAAGAGATCTTGTTCTGTAGCATCAATATATGAAAAATATAAACAAATAGAGGAGGCAAGAAGCATGTGGTCATCGTGCAACAAGAGCTAACCTAAATGAATGTTAGCACTTTACAGTACAACATTCTAAGTGCAGTAAGCACCATGTGCTACAACTTACCTTCAGTAAGTGGACGATTATGACGACATGATATGTTTGGCTCAGGGCTAGGTTTTGTTACATGAAACTTCTTTGCAGGCGTAGCTCTTCTAGGTGCTTCATCTACATCATCGAGTGATTCCCGCAAAATTCTGTAGCTTGACCAGTTAGGTCTAGAAGTTCGGAGGTCTGGCAATGATTTTTCTGTGCCCGGGAAGTTTATGGCTCCATCCAGAGGCCCCTAGTTAAGCCTCTTAGTTTTACCCTGGTAAAAACGAAACATGGTCATTCAGGAAAGCATGTCGCAAGCAGCTCGCTAGCATTGCCTCCACGGGCAACGCATACAGTGCTAGCACTACCAGTAAACATGCTCACACTGTCTCACGAAAGAAGTTGCAAAATATGACCAGATAAATACGAATTTTGACAAAATTACGATATCATATAAGGAACAAAGAAAATACAAAAATTAAGGTGCAAAATTTGAATAGTATATTTATAAATTGAAAAGCACGTGAAGCTGACTCGTATATATGATAAGACGCAATGACATGGAGGAACTAGGACCTTAGATGTCAATATATCTGGTGAGGGTTAAAGCTTCTGGCCATATTAGGGATCCAGAACATCATCTTCGTCATGGGGCACATATGCCGATATCCTTTTGCGGCCCAGCGGAACATTGGTGCCACCTGTTGGTGTGCTTTCGAACCTCAAACACTTCAAAGAAACACACCAATGCATTGGTCAAACAAGCTAGCTTTATAATAATTAAATTGCAATCGGAATCAAACGAAATATTTTTAAGGCACGTAAATATGGAGTACTCCACTAGTACGTTTCTTGGATGGCATGTTGTAATGTTTGGTACTGCTGGGCTGGTAAGAAGTGTTGTGAAGTGTATAAGTGGATTGTACTAGACCTTTTCATCAGTTTGGACTTTCGGTTGCCTTTGCTAGTACTATCAGTAGATACATCCAATTTTTTGTCAAATCTCAGACAACTTTCGTGGGACACAGCGAATAGATGAAGCTTGACATGAAAATATTACTATCAGATTATTACTGATTTTCAGGTGTTTCTATTCATACTGCATACTCTGATATTAATCGTAGAACGGATAGATTGGGAGCAAAGTTGCATTGTAAAGGGACTTGGTGTGGATGCTAAGTTTAGCATCAGTGGTAGCGGTTCCGAGGGGTTCAGGTGGTGGCAAAGACCTGCCAAAGCCAAATAGTGTCAATTAAAAGCTCAAGTCCTACTCCTCGTGTTGTCTAGGGGTACAAAGGCCATAGCTCATGTTTTCATTATCTCGGAGTATGCATACACTGTTCTTTTCAAATTACATATACTCTGCTGTTTTTTGAACTCTACACTCTGCTTTTCTAGAGGTTCTACAGTTATGGGATGTGTGTGTCACGTGAAGGCTTTCGTTGGTGCATCAAATCATAGAAAATCATTATGTATCCTTTTAATTTAAGAGGATCGTATCTCTAGGGATAGTTTCCAAGTTATTTAGTCCTTTCCAAGTTTTTTTAGGATTCTGGCCTTAGGCCTTAAGTAATGTACCTGGGCTATTTATGCCTACCCCTAGACCCTTACGGGAAGCTATCAAGAAAGAATCAGATCTAATCTCTCCTCCCACGTTACTTCTTCCCATGCCTCTGTTGTGCGACAACCCCTCCACGGCTGGAGTCGTGCTGCAGAGGTCCAGGGGTTCGACATATATCCCACCATGTGACAGTGTGTGTATGATACTATGATGCATGCTCTCAAGTACAATAATAAGAAAAGAAAAACAGCCGAGAGCAGATATCATATACCATAAACTCCTATTATGTTGTTACTACTCCGGTGCAAATTTTTTGGGGCTGTTATTGAACAGGATCATTCAAGCTGCTCCTGCTGCTATAAATCTTGCATAGCCTTTAATTGTTGCAGTCTGCATTTGGACCTTTTTTCTGCTCTGGATTAACAAGGAAAATTCGGCTAGACATGGCTTATTTTAGTTTCAGTATGTCAGGTGCAGTGTTTAGAAGGGAGTATTGTTGTAGCAAAACATGCATGATATGTAGATAATAAATGGATACTAAATGAGATTTAGATATGATATAACACCTTCTCCTTCGGAGATGTTACTTTCCTCTTCAGGTAGAGAGAAGCAGAGCCCCTGCTGCCGATGTTGCCTCCTACACAGCCTGATCTTGGGGACAAGCTGTCGGTGCTACCGGGATATTGGTGCCGAGTTGCCAACGCGGCCTTCGGCGTTGCCGGGAGGTTGGGCTCGAGCTGCCGCAGCTGCCGGTGTTGCCTCCTGCATAGGCGGGAGGTTGTGGGCTAGCTGCCGGAGTGGCCTGGCTCCTGGCGATCAGGTGGATTGGTCGGCAGGATTCTGGTCGAATTGATCCCGGTGTAGCTTGGCTGCTGGCGATCGATTCCAGAGCAGCCTGGCTCCTAGCGATCGATTCTGGAGCGGCCTGACTCCTAGCGATCCGGCGACGCGCGTGGATGGACTCCGGATGGACGTGTTGATCGGGAGCTTGGCGATCAATTCCACCGAAATCTAGCTGGGTGGATCGGATCGAGAGTTCGCGAGTGGATGGACGTGGTGCTGGGTGGAGACGATCCAGACGATTGATTCAAAATACAAATTGTTTCCCACAAGTGGGAGTGGTATCATTGTACATTTTGTTGTTTTGGGGGTTGTCGGAAAATCGGTTAGTGCATATATATGCTATTCGGTTTGGTTTTGTTGGTAGTCGACTCACATTAGTTTCATCAAATCTGTTACTAGCTGCAGTTGTTTATCAGTACCGGTGACTCACATTAGTTTCATCAAATTTGTTACTAGCTGCAGTTGTTTATCAGTACCGGTGCCTGCCCTGCTCCATATTTTTCTGCTCGCTATTTAAATTGCATTGGTCTTCCTGTTGATGCCTCCATGATGGAAGAGATCATGCATGCAATCAACTCCCAAGTATGGTATGCTCATTATTCCTTGCTGAACTTTGTATTGGGGAATTGGCCTACTGCTATTGTTACTCTGCTCAGATTAACTTAGCATGGTATGCTCATTATTCCTTGTTGAACTTTGTATTGGGGAATTGGCCTACTGCTATTGTTACTCTGCTCAGATTAACTTAGCAATTGTTTGGAAAGTGTAAACCTATGGCCTGTTAATATTGTTCGCATGTTATAGACCGTGGTTGATGTTGATTGATTTGCTCTCACAAAAAGAAATGATCTTCAATTATGAAAGTTGGACGAATGCTAACAGTTTAGTGAGGAGCCTCGGCTTCAACATTAAGAAACCAATAAGGTTGTGCAGATACGTGAAAAAAAACTCGAGATTTATGAGCACATATTAATTATTAAACAAAAATTAAAATGAAATAAAAAATTATTTGATAGCTAGGAATTACATCATGTTGTTTTCGAGATTTGTGAGGACATATTAAATTATTTTAACATGCACTAGGGTGTGGAATGTTGGTTTTGAAAAGAATTTTGAAGTTGAACCACAACTCCATATCCTCCGAGAGAATTGGAAGGTTCGATTGAGGATCGGATCGGTGTTATCGAGCGAGATGAAAAAAAAGTCCCCTTGCGAGAATGAGACATGCTAATCAGTATTTATTTATCCTGATGCAACGCCACGAACACTTTTGCTATTATATTAAATGTGTGGCAGAAAAAGAAGAGTAACAACAATATTATCTTGTTATTATGTTTGGTATTATCATGTTGTAGTACATTATGATATCACTGATTTATTTTAAATTTTCATAATAAATTATAAATTATATATGTCTATTGAAAAATGAAATTTGAGTACCCGTAGCAACGCACGGGCATTTGTACTAGTAAGAGAAAACATTTTATCCTCAGCTTCTGATAGAGCATCAGCTGTATCCACACATTTCCAAAGTAACTGTAATTATTCCATAAGAGGCTCTAGAAAGACATTAAAGTCCTTCCCGGCCTGGAATCAGCAAGGACATCATGAAATTTGACTGCTCCATACAACCCAAGGTGCAAAAGTTGTATGGAATAACAAAGATAGGCCACATGTTGTAGCTTTTGCTCATGTTGTTATAGGGATTGAACCCATCAGCAGCAATGCCAAGTCTAATGTTCCTGGCATTTGGAGCAAAGTCTGGCCAATTTTTGTCAAAGTCTTCCCAAGCCTCGCCATCAGCTAGATGGCTCATTTCACCCAAATCTTCTCCTTCCTTAGGCTTTCTGTATAACTTGTGCCACCATGCTTCATTTGATGATTTTGTCGTAGAAAAAATCCTCCGCGGCCAAGTTATCAATGGAAAATGCCTCAACACTTCCTGCGGAGTCTTCTTTGCTTCAACATTTTTCCATCTTGACTCGTCGCAGTTGGGGCAATTATCAAAGTAGGCATATTCCTTTCTGAAGAGAATGTAATTTTTGATGCACACATGTATTGAAATGTATCCGAGCCCTAATTTATCGATAACAGCCTTCGCTTCATGGTATGTTCTTGGGAGTGTATTAGCAGGTGGAAATGCTTCACGCAAGATCTGAAGGATGTCAGTAAATGCAGAATTGGTGATCAAATGTTTTGACTTCCACTGAAGAATTGTAACCAGAAAGGAGAATCTCGTGAACGAGGAACATCCCGGATAAAGTCTAAGTTCAGCCTCTTTCTTTAAATCCTCATAGAATGACTTATTTTCTTCCACGGTATTGGGAATAGAATTTGTGTCATCTTCATCATCATTGTTTCCATTTTCATTTCCGTCCCCATTTGCCCAAACTTCTTGGTCTGCTAGTAAGTCATCTAATCGCGCATTGAAAGGAGAATGCACTCCGACATCACCTTCAATAATAGCTGCATCAGCATCTTCTTTATAATATATCCACCGACTATAGGTTGAAGCCAAGCCGTTTATTAAAAAGTGTTTCCGCACAGCTCTCTGAGATTTGCGATACTGATTACATCACAAGTTACAGGGGCAGTATATGAGTTCAGTAGGACTGTATATAGCACTGATGAAGTACACAAAACTATTCACACCAGCCACGTATTCGGGTGTAAATAGTATACCATTCATCACCCATCTTCTATCCATCTGGTCAACAACTAATGTTCATACTATTAGAACATTTCACATGTCAGAAGTTTATTGATAAAATTATATATATATACATACATAATCTATATCGTATTAAAATATACTTTATTATGGATACGATGGTGTTAATTTGAGACTCTAAATGTTGATAGTTTTTTGCATAAATTTGGTCAAAGTTCACCTGGCGGTTTGACTTCAAAAATCTTATAAATATTTTGGCATAGAGGGAGTATGGTAATATACTATTCCATAAAGAATGGACCGAGGGACTATATGCTAGGGACTTATTGTGGCTGCCGGAGAGCGAAAACTGAGATTCGTCGGGGGCAGTTTGGCGACAGTCAAGAGGTGCACGCCATGGCGAGCGACGGCGATAGATCCGCTCTCGCGTGCCAGAGAGCGTCAAAGTGATACGGCAGCGCGGCTGGCAATGGATCTACTTAGCTCACTATCCCTGGCTATTCTCACGCCGTGAACTAAACAATGTGGTGAATCGTGAACTAAACAATTTGGCGAACTCCCCTCCCGCCGAATATTGTTTGTAAGGCGCGAACACTGTGTTTTTTTCAAGGTGTTTCCCGCCGCTTTCATGAGCTGGGGCGCACGGGTAAATAACTCGTTCGACCAAGGCCTGCTACTGAGAAAGAAGACAAAGCCTGCTAACTAGGTCCAGTAGAACAATGTTCAAGACTGTGTGACGTTCCCCAGAGTCAATGAAGTATTTGTCCACACCTAAATCTGGCCCAAAAGATCCAGAGTAGCCCACCACCCAATACAAATAGGCCGTCAGCATCCCAGCCCAAAATAGTTTTACGAAATAAGACTTCGTTGTCATCAAACCTGCTTATTTTGTACATGTGGGCCCGACGGGAATCGGGGACCCACATAGGCTCATCATATTATGTAGGCCCACCAAGCTCTGGCATGCGGGGCCACACGTCGAGAATTGACACATCTCCATGTGGGCCCACGTGGGACCCATGTAGGACCGACAAAGTATGTAGGCCCAGCAAGCTCTGACACGAGGTCCCACCAATCTCTGACATGCGGACCCACCAAAGCTCTGACATGCGGGGCCACGCCACATCTCCATGTGGGCCCGACGGGAATGGAACCTGGGACCCACGTAGGCCCGATGTATTATGTAGGCCCAGCAAGCTCTGACCTGCGGGGCCATGCATCCATAATTGACGGCAGTCAGAGACTTGTGCTGGCACGTGCGCAAAAAAATTTGGCATGACAACTGACATGTGGAACTCATGTTGGTGGTACTGACAGTTCTGGTCCACTTCGCATGCCCGGAGGCTGTCGGAACGGGCGGCCCCACGCAGGTGGGTCGTGTCGGTACCTAACATGCGGGCCCGAGTGCTGCATACCAGTTACATGTATGTAGGCAGTGGTTGTCTCCCCTTACAAATATGGGTCCCGAGTCTTGCGGTGCCTGGGCACTGTGCGGGCAGACAGAAAAGTACGTGAACAGAAGCGTGCAGAGTGTCGGTAAGGTGTGTCCACCGGCCCGAAGCCCAGTTGTTGTGATGCCCCCTGCTGACTCCGCGGTTCGGGCCGCCCACCACCCGCGACGCTCATTTCTGCACAATTGTTGATGTTTAGACCTCGCCTATCACTAATTTTTCGGGCCGAGCGGCCCAAATTGCCATTTGTGATGCGAAAACTCCCTATCGTCATAGAAAAAGACAATCGCTAACGGATTTCTCAATCGTCAGTATCATACCGTCATTGAAGATCCATATGTTACTAGTGATCCTCGCAGCAACTATGTGCATCTAATCTTATGTTTATGTGTAAGGATTTAATGTGAGTTTTGCGATCTTGTATCCTTGTCTCTTTGCTTCGTCTTTGATGATCTGCAGGTACCCATGTAGAGAGGAACAAGGGAAAAGGTGGGATGAGTCGAGAACGGCGTGTACGTGTGAAACCTCAGTGACAGAAAGGGGAAAGTACCAGTACATGTTTAGTGATTTATTAGGGATCCTAGCACAATCACCTAGCTTAAGGCTTTGGTCTGTATTTACTTAATAACTGTTGTTGCTTGCGGCTGTGAGGACAATGGTTGGACCATTAGGCTCTTGTCACCTCTAGCTTTAGGGGCAAGGGTATTTACGGATGTGCTACCCACAAATCTCTTATCTATATTTTATATGTTACACGTATGAGCTTTATTTATATATGTATGCATAGCTGCAGGTGGAACCTTAACCCTGGCCTATTTCCATCATCGAACACAACCCTCTCCAAAATAAACTAGACAGGTCCGGTAAACTGAAGATAAGATACACTAGCAAAGTCTTGTAGACGTTTCCTTCATTTACACAATTTAGCAGTGCTTCCCAAGGTTCGATTAAACCTAGGTCTTCTAGGGAAAAAGCTTACCATACTACAATCTGTAATCCGGATCGGAGGTATCAACCCTTTTTCTAGCGCCGTTGTCGGGCAAGCAATTTCGTTATTCAAGTAAGGTTACTAGAGACCTTGTTAGTTATTTTATTTTTAGTTTTAAGTTTTTATTTACTGTTATTAGTTTACTGTTTTACTTATACTTGAAAACCCAAAAAAGAACTAGTAGTTAATTTCTTTTTCAATCGTAGAACAAAAACCCAAAAAGATAATCACTATGGCAGAAAAGAAGCTTGGGGAATATGCTATCATCAATGATGATTTTATTTGTGCACCCATAACTTAGCCCGATGTTGAAGCGGAGAATTATGAAATTAAGCCTAACCTTTTAAGTTTGGTTGATATGATACACATTAAAGATGTTGATCTAAATTCTATTAAATTGCTTTTGTCTCACCAGCAAATGTTTATGACTAATATATTTATGACTAAGTTTTTCCCACCAGCAAAGACTATGCAATTACCCTCTAATATTACAGGTTTTAGACAAGAAGATCGCGAGCCACTAGCACTTGCATGGGAAAGGATGAAGGAGGCCACCATGAACTGTCCAAGTCATGGAATGGAGGATTGGTTAATCCTACATTTATTTTATAATGCCCTTAACCCAATGTCAAAGTCTATGCTTGATACTGCAGCAGGAGGAACATTCATGAGCAAGCCAGTTGAGCTGGCAAGGAGGCTTATTGATAATATGCAAAGCAACCATGCCCAATTGCATGTAGACATATCCTCCTCAAGAAAGGTGAATGCAATCACCGAAGGTAACAATGAAGAACTCACTTCAAAGGTAGATGAGCTTTTACATATTCTGAAGGGTAAAGAAACTACCCAAGTTAATGCCATCACCAATACTAAAGTTCAGGAAATAGACTTCGTAGCAAGAAATTCTTATAACCCTGCATGGAAGAATCAAAATTATGGTTCTAATTTTCCTAGACCATATAATGATAATGCAGGAGTTCCTGATAATAATTTTACCAACGGTAATAGAGCAAGAAATGGTAATACTTCAGTTGAAAGTACTTTTAAGAATTTTATGCATGCTCAAGCTGAAAAAAATAATACCCTTACAAAGCTTATTGAAAATCATAGCACCATAATAGGGAATTTATCTAACCAAACCATTTCTCTCAAGAATGATGTCCAAGCTTTACAGGAGAGAACGAATACCCTTGAGACACAACTTGGGAAGATAGCTGAAAGCCAAACTATTGTACTTGCAAGGTTTGCAGGTAAACCAGAACCAAACCCCGTTGAAGACCTCAAGATGATGAGGATTGAAAGAAGTGGAGAAGCACTTGAAGAACTGGACTATAGCAATGCTCCAACACCTGAGTATTCTGTGGAAGATCTCATTAAGACGGTCACGGTAAGACACCTCGTAATCAATGAAGGTAATGATGAAAGGTCCCGTCAATTTATACATGAGGTAGCATGCAAAGTCCGTGATTTAGAGCAACGGTATAAGAAGCTAGCTGAAACAACTTCCAGCTAAGTTTGATGATATATTTGAGCCCACTATTAAAAATCAATTTTGGAACTAATGAGGTGGCTGCACATTGTGATCTTGGTGCAAGCGTCTACACAATTCCAAAGACTTTATTTGATAAGTTAGGAATGTGTTCATTTAGAACAAATGAGCTAAGACTGCACTTAGTTGATTCAACATATAGACAAGCTGTAGGGATAAAGGATAATATTATAGTAGATATTAAAGGATGTCCCGATCTCATTGATCTTATTATTGTGGACATGCCTGAAAATCCTATAGCTCATATAATCTTAGGAAGACCATTTCTTAGAACTATTAAAGCGCTAATCAATTTGCATGAAGAGAATGTTAGGATTGGACTGCCATCCAAAGACCCATTTGTAGTACACTTCCCTAGAAAGAAGAAGGCCAATAACGATGGGATCATTACTTTGAAAGCCAATTATTTTGGAGTGGGTCTTCCACTTTCAACTCTTAAGTGATCACCATCTTGGTCAAGCTAATTAACCTTAACTAGAAGCGTTTCATGCGAGGCAACCTATGTTCAATAAACTTTTTCTATCTAGTTTTTCTTCAAGTTTAATGCTTAGTTTTATTTGTTTGTTTTGTTTTGTTTTCAATAAAGAGTGTTCATGAGATTCTTGGAAAAGAGGAGAAGAAGTTAAGCAACTATGTCTTTTTGATTCTCAATGCTAACGGTTGCACATTCTTGATATATATACAGCCAGTTTTCCTTAGCCATTTTTGAGGTAATGTTGATGCATAAAGGCAAGTGAAGGTTGCACTGAAAAATTTTGATGTTCGCGGGTTCCAGTAACTTTGGCGACCATCGGTACGGCCGGAGCCGCCCGTACCACGCGCCCGTACCGCATCCGTGACCACGAAACAGAAGAACTGAAGATTTCGTCGATGGAGGAAGTATGTTTGGCGACCATCGGTACGGTCAAATTCAACCATACCATGCGCTCGTACCGCTTCGACGATGAAAACATCAAACCTTCGAAAACGTATTGTAAGTTTACCGAGCATCGGTACGGGGGGATCCGACCGTACCGCGTCAACCAACCTAATCCAAGGCGGTTCGACCTGGTACATGAGGAATGCACATGTACCGCTCGCCCGTACCGTGTGTCGGACGACTTAAACGCCAGGAACAAGTATGCAACCAAAATTTTCATAATTCTTCTCTCTCTTCCTCCTCCAAAATCAAACCCTACTCCATTGGATCTCCAAATTCTTTCGTTTTTTATTCGATTCCTTGCACTCCATCAAACCATGGTACGTTTCTCCTCCGATCCCCAACTTTTTATTCTCGAATGCATGCTCTAGCTTTTGTCATTATCAATCTAGACTAAGGTCATATTATGAACTTCATCATCTTAATGAGCATGATAGATCGCAAATTTAGAGGAGATTCTTTTATAAGATGTGTAGAGGATGATCATATGTTTACTTATATTGGATCATAATTTATTTTTGTTAAGATGTGCTTAAGGTACTAAACTGCTAGTTAATTTTTAGATGAACACAAGGAGTCGCTCGCGCGCTGTGGCTGCACAGGATGCACCACCAGTTGAAGACACACCCTCTTCACTCGGTATCGAGTTTGAAGACCGCCGTCAAGTCAGCAGTTTCAACCGTCTCAAGGACCATGAGATCAAGTCGACAAAATGGGTATGCCCCCATATTCTGCACCAACTAGGCATGCACAATGATTTCACTACTCTTTGCAACAATGTTGGTATGCTTGACTTTTTGTTTTAGGGAGGCTGCCACCTGTCGCCGCTTGACACTCGAGTTCCTCAGCACCCTGAAGAACATGGTGAACCGCTACTACAAATCTAACAAGAATCAGCCCGGAGTCGACCGGATATCCTTCCGTTTGATGAACCGTGAGTATGATCTGACCTTGGATGAGTGGTGCAACCACTTTAGCTTTGAGAACAGTGCCACCGCAAACCGCTATGCTTGCTTTTGCTTGAACCCCTCACCTAGCATGTACATTTCTAGGATGAGAATACCTAGCACACTCGCTCGGGAATACTTTTGAGTGCCCTGCTATTCTCTATTTGTACTATGTTATTGCTAACACCTTGCAGGCACGAGGTGATTTCACAAGACTTAATGAGGAGGACATGATGGTCCTCGCAAAAGTTGCGCTCCCAGAATGCAACCTCCGCCCAAACTTGGGTGCCATTCTTATTCTGTACTTGCACCACCAAGCACTTGAAGCTCGTGGCCTCATATGCGGAGGTGGAGTCATAACCGTCTTGGCAAGAAGGCTTAATCTCGATGTAAGAACTTTACGAACATTGGAAGACCCTCGCCGCCTTGGTTCTACTACTCTGAATGCATGCGGTATGATAAGAAAAGAAAATGGTAGATTTTACTTCAATATACCGGGAGCTAATCATCTGATCCCTGCCCCTCTGCCTAATGGTCTTTTCTCTCTTGAGGAAAGGCGTTTCCATTATGATGCGCGGGTTGAGGCAAATCTCAAGGACCGGAAAAGGAGCAGCAACCACTCCATGACTTCACCACCTACCAGGACATGTACGCGCTCGAAGGAAGCATTGAGAACCTGAGCAACCTCGCCATCAACCTTCGAGACAACGCCACCGAACTCAATTCCCAGTTCTCTCATTGGAGCATCCCATGGAACTATGGGAATTATCCTCCACCACAATGAGCTCACCATGAGGGCTTGCAAAAGCCTAAGCTTGAGGATGTGTTCCTCAAGCATTTTTATTTGTGTTTAATAAATTTGTACTCCAGCACTTTGAGAGAGCTTTGAAACACTCGTGTTGGATTGTTCCAACACTTTGCTTTTTATTTGCTTTTTTTGTTTTAGTTTGTTTTTCTTTTATTTTCATTTTTTTGTTTTAGTTCCTTACTTTGTCGTCATTCTTGTTTCTTTTTCCCTCTCTATCCCAGTTCAGAGAAATATAAAAAGATTTTTCCTTTTTTCCTTGTTCTTGAAAGAGCTGAATTTTCTAATGCATCTTTGCTTGATAAAATTTATGAGAGAGATCCACTAAGAGATTTGAAGGAACACATCATAAGGAAGAGAAATATGAAGCGATCTACAAGAGGTATGTCTTATGTATCCCACTTTTGAAGTTTGAATTGTTTATGCTAGTCAGTAGACTTATTAAGATATTGTACCAGTGGGAGTGATTTGAAACGATTGGAGTAGAGCTTTATTTGTATGTTTAGTTAATTGTGAAAGTTCTTACTCTAGTTGACGTGGGCATAACCCTTCGGGTACTCGACATTGCCATACCCGGTGCAAACTATGAAGGTGGACCAGCACAAGGACTCGACAAGCTGGACCTGCACGCGCCTCAACTTGGACTACAAGGAAAGAAGACTCCAATATGAATCCTACTAGGACTCTTGTAAACCCTAGCTTGGCTGATATATAAAGCCAGGCAGGGGCACCCCTTAGGAACACACACAATCAGAAACATAATTCTAGAGGCAACACGCCTAGACACCGCAACCCGCGGATTAGAACTAGACTAGATCCAACAACTCCGCCTATGGCGGCCCCCTGTATACATATATTCATATAGTGGATTGCTAGCAGGACGTAGCGACCCTCCACCGCGGGGCGTGAACCTGGGTACGTCGTGTACCGCCTCGCTCCCGGAACTTCCGTCGTCGTCTTTCTCTAAAACCCAAGCCCCTCATGGTGGGCATTGCCGAGGAACCGCCTCGTCAATTGGCGCCGTCTGTGGGAAAGCGGCGATTGGATTTTGTCATCCGGGCGAGATCTTTCTACGTCATCATCAAGTTCGTCATCGGCTGATTCATCTGCGCCAACGTCTTCAAGCGACACCCGATTGGATTTTATTGGTTCACCTGCTCGCGGCTGGTGCCCTCATCCAAGAGATTGGATCTGGCTGATCCATATGTTTCTTCGCGGATGTTTTCTTCGTGCAAAAGGCGGCCACCAGTCGTTTGTGTGCTGGTCGCTAATAATCTGCGCACGGAGCGTCTTGAGGAAAAAGATGTTGTTTCGGCTAAACTCAGGCGACGCGGAAGCTAGGAAGCTGTGGTATGCCGATCAGCTGGTCGAGACCGGCATAAATTTTGGCCGCGCCTATTTTCCGAGGACACATGCCGTTTCAGCTATTGCCGTTTCTTCGTACGCGTTTCTTTGGAGATCGGATCCAACTGCAATTCCCATCACTGATTACCAGAGGATCAAGTCCCCGGGCGAGTATCAAAAGTGACGTGCTGCAGTTCGCTAGTGATGTTTCACGTCAGAATAGTACTAGCTAAACTGCTGACTCTTCGCTTGCTACGTTCACAACCAAGGCAGTTTAAAGTGCGAATCCAACTGCTTCTGGCTTGATCAGCGGGCAGCTGCCATTCTATATTCACCTATGGTGAATTATGGAATCATCTTCATTGGTCTTTGTTTACTGCACATGGATCAAGTTTCAAGGAAATAATTACAAGCAAGTCAATCATCAAAGCAGCAAACTATCGGATGCTCACAAACGGGAGCCGATTGTGTCCGCGGGAAGCAAGTTACCGTACGCGTGTACATAAAGATTAAGGAAAAGGCTGGGGATCACCCGGGGGATTAGCGATCAAATCGTCCGGTTTCCAGCCACTCACGCGCTGCCTCCCTTTGTCGTGGTCCACGGCGCACACACATGGGTGGGTCCCACCGAACCAAGACAGAAAAATCCCCATCTTCTTCTCCACCGCTGTTCCGTGCGAGCAGGCCACTCCGCACGGGCCGCGCCGCCATCCGCACACGCCGCGGTGGCTCAACGCCACAGCAGGCGCCGCCGTCGCCGCCTCCGCCTCTGCCCTGCTCCGGCGCCCCGCCTAGCTGCTCTACCGAGCGGATCCTCCTCCGCGAACGCCGCCGCTTTTCCCCGTGCATCCATGGAGGCGCGGCCGGAATCGTGGCTGGTTTTCCGCGCCGCCGCCTATCTCCATCGCGCGCCACCGGATTTGCATCGCCGTGCGCCACCGGAGTTCGGCCGCCGCTCCTTGGATTCTCACCGCCCGCGCCACCGGAGCACCGCCGCGCGCCGCTGGAGTCCTGCCGCCGCGCCATGGAGCTCCATCCCCGAGCTTCCCCCTCACCAGCTCGCGCCTCCGCCAGCTACATACCAATATTTTTTGTTGCTACTTTGGTTTTGTGGTTTCGCTACAATATTCTGTTTTTTTGCTACAATCTCTCCGGTGAGAATCCATTGAAACTAGGTTTTGCTACATTTGTTATAGGTGTTTGCTACAATAGTATATTTTTCTGCTACAAATTCTCCGGCGAGGTCTCCGGCGAGTCTCCGACGATGTTGGTTTTGCTACTATAGCAAAAAAAGGTTGCTACAATTTTTGTGTGTTTCTGCTACTATAGCATTTTTTTTTTGCTACTAAGTCTCCGGTGAGGTTACCTGTGGGTCTCCGGCGACATCTCCGGCGAGTCTCCGGCGACATCTCCGGCGAGTATCCGGCGAGTCTCCGGCGAGTCTTCGGCGGGTCTCCGGCGAGGTCTGTGTTATTAGGTGAAAATAGAGTTTGCTACAATTAAACAGTTTTTTGCTACTTTGGTGCATTATGGTAGCAAAAGTGGGAGAGAGGGCTGGTTGGTTTGATCGGACGGCCGGAAACGTTCCAGATCTGTTGATCGGATGGTTGGGGACCAGGGGGATTAGAATTCTAATCCCCCGGGGGACGCCCAGCACTCCCCAAAGATTAAAGCTCAAGGAAATTTTATCAGGTGGAGAACTAAAAAGGCTCGGATCAGTCTGCTGCGCGGCCGGTCGATTTGAAGCATACCTCGTATTTGTCATAGTCGAAGACCATCACCGACCTCGCCAGTCATAAATATCAGTTATTTTGTTAGGTCAACCGCGCCCACTATCGCGCACTTGCCTTACTCGGGGGCTCGCGTGTCGTAGACCCGACATTACGGACTGCATATATTCGGGTGCTCACCTGTCGCGGGTCCGCTACATCGACTGCGTCCTCTTCATCGGCCACGTCAGCCAAGGCGCCGCACCGACTATTTTGGATGGCGCAATTACTTCAGCTGCGCCCGCCGCACCGACTATCTTGGATGGTGCAATTACTCAGCTACGCCCGTCGTATGAAGACTCAAGTTTTGAAGAATTGCAGTAATTCGGGACACCCGAACTGCATCGTCAGGAACCTTGTTCGTATATTACAACGAACCTCGGGACTCACAGTCCCTTGAAGATTCGACTGAAGGAAACAAAGAAGCTGACATTCACGAGAGGTGTTGCCTGAATGGAAACCCGACGTACTGGTCGGATGCAGATTAATCAAGCTAGAGCACACTTTAGAAAGAAATCAGCAAAAAATGGGATATCAAGATTTGTCGGCGAAGCTAAGGGAAAAAGAAGTTCGGCTGGAAGCTACGCGCATGCATCCGCGAGACGCGCCGGCGAGACCCCAATACAACTCGCTCAAATACAGCTTCACTATTTCTTCATGATGGAGATAGCAGGTTGATAAGGACGCATCGATCCTGCATATACAGCATAGTCTCACGGTCAATCAAATCTTTCGGCTGCTTGGTCGGTGTATCTTCGTTGGCCTCCAGGATCATCAGACACGCAACGGTTCGCGAACCTTGGCAGCGCAGCGACACAATGGAATACTCGATAGCGACTTGGCGACCGCAATGCAGCTGAATAAAATCTGACCCGATAGCCGACCAAGTACCGCTCATCGTCCGACGCAAAGATTATCAGATGGAAAATCTTCGACTATTCTGCTCGGACGACCGCGCCCGCCATCGCGCATTCTTCTTGCTCGGGGGCTCGCCTGCCGCGGACCCGACATTACGAACCCGATATATTCGGATGCTCACCCGCGGCGGATCGGCCATGTCAACCGCGTCCTTTTCATCGGCTGAGTCAGCCAGGTGCCGCGTGGATTATCTTCGAAACTATTGCGGTTACTCCCATCGGGAGCACTAGTTCGTTGGAATTCAAGAAGATTTAAAGATTATTACTCCCATCGGGAGCGCCGGTTCGCTGGAACCCGAGAAGACGTGAAGACTATTACTCCCATCGGGAGCGCCGGTTCGCTGGAACCCGAGAAGACGTGAAGACTATTACTCCTATCGGGAGCGCCGGTTCGCTGGAACCCGAGAAGACATGAAGACTATTACTCCCATCGGGAGCGCCGGTTCGCCGGTCCCTTGAAGATTGGACTGGGCTAACGGTCCCTTGAAGATTCGGCTGGGCTAACGGTCCCTTGAAGATTTGATTGTGCTCACGGTCACTTGAAGATTCGACTGTGCTCACAGTCCCTTGAAGATTCGACTGGGCTCACGGTCCTCTAAAGATTATTTCGGAAACCTTGCTCTTTTCCTTTGCTGTAGATGCCTCAAAGAGTGCCGCAAATAGCAAAGGATCATGAAGCAACGAAGACCTTGCTCTTTTCCTTTGCTATAGATGCCTCAAAGAGTGCCACAGATAGCAAGGATCATGAGAAAAACAAGGACATTAATCCTTCCCTCCGCTTGCGATGCCTCTACGAGTGCCGTACAAAGCAAGAGTTTGGAAAATATAAACACAACCCACGTTCGATATTTTACTTATGGAAATATCAAAGAACAACGGGCTCATCGGCAGAATCATTGCACCCGAAATATTCGGGAGTGATCTGTCGAAACTTACAATCGGTTGAAAGCAAAGTTGCGCATACAACGAGGTTTAGCAAAACCTGCAACACGAGCTGATCACTCATAATGATTTGCTGACCAACTAGTATACATACATCTAACGGGCAATTAAGATTTGCTCCTTCAAAATTTGCCAACGGCATTGACACGGTAAAAGTGCATATACATGTACCTACCAAAAAACTTACCAACAATGGCATCAACGATGCTCAAGGTGCGTTTTTCCCCTTGAAATAAACAACAATGTGTCAACGGCACCTGAAGAAAACTGTAAACATCGGGTTGCTCGACTTGAGTCTACTCACGGTTGCAAGCATCAGTGCCCAAACTCTCGGGCTACTTCCATCGGGAGCGCTGGATGCGCACCCGATAAAATTATCGGCTCCTCAGGGCCATCATCTGAATCACCGGCTCCTTAGGGCCATCATCTAAATCATCGGCCCCTTAGGGCCATCATCTAAATCATCGGCTCCTCTGGGCCATCACCCCAATCGTCGGCTCCTTAGGGCCATCATCTAAATCATCGGCTCCTCAGGGCCATCATCCGAATCATCGGCTCCTCTGGGCCATCATCCCAATCATCGTCTCCTCAGGGCCATCATCTCAATCATCGGCTCCTCTGGGATATCATCTGAATCATCAACTTCTCTATCAGTGAAATCATCAGAGTTATCGGCATCATGTTCTCGGAACGCGAGGACATGTACGGTATTTGACTTAGCATTTTTTAACACCCTATACATAACTATTTCATATTTATCTACAGGCTCGGGGGCTACTCCCATCGGGAGCGCTAGTCGCGCACCCGATAGGAAATATGGCAACCTCGCCAACAAAGAAGAATAAAGTTGAAGACATCGGCATCAACAATCAAGATCTTCGAGTAGTACAACTTGAGTCTATGCGTGGCTACAAGCACCCGCTCATAGACTCGGGGGATACTCCTATCGGGAGCGCTTCGCGCACCCGACCAAAAGCAACTTCGACTCTACATCAAGCACAAGATTCAACAGATGATCAAGTCATTCAGCGAAGGCAACTTTAGTCCCTGCCCGAAGCTTCACTTCGGCCAGACACTCGGGGGCTACTGACGTGGGCATAACCCTTCGGGTACTCGACATTGCCATACCCGGTGCAAACTATGAAGGTGGACCAGCACAAGGACTCGACAAGCTGGACCTGCACGCGCCTCAACTTGGACTACAAGGAAAGAAGACTCCAATATGAATCCTACTAGGACTCTTGTAAACCCTAGCTTGGCTGATATATAAAGCCGGGCGGGGGCACCCCTTAGGGACACACACAATCGAAACATAATTCTAGAGGCAACACGCCTAGACACCGCAACCCGCGGATTAGAACTAGACTAGATCCAACAACTCCGCCTATGGCGGCCCCTGTATACATATATCCATATAGTGGATTGCTAGCAGGACGTAGCGACCCTCCACCGCGGGGGCGTGAACCTGGGTACGTCGTGTACCGCCTCGCTCCCGGAACTTCCGTCGTCGCCTTTCTCTAAAACCCAAGCCCCTCATGGTGGGCATTGCCGAGGAACCGCCTCGTCACTAGTTCATCTAGTTAACCGAGTCTTGCCTTGGAAATAATATTGCCAAACAAGTAAAAAAAGAAGAAGTCTTAAAATTATGACTTGTATGATGACCAATTGTCTTAAGGGTTTAAGTTTGAAGATACTTAACTCCATAGATGTTGTGATAGACTTGATAGCACTCCTGATAGGAGTTGTTTGATGGAATTAAAGTCTAGTGGTAACTGAGTTTATGCCAAGATGTAAGGTTGTATATGAATATGAGATATTGCTTTACGCATGTCAACATATGGTTTAGTGTCTGATATTGCTTTATGCATGTCAACACGACCGTTGTGCACACTCTTGGGATACTAGCACCACTGGCCTCATGATTGTCACAATACTGTAAAGTCATTCATGATTTTTACTTGGAAACTTTCAAAGGAATCCAAAACATATCAACCCCAAGTCTTGGCATGGACTCGTTAATGTTAGATGACTATATCTATGAAGGGCAATGAATGGACAGTAAGTGTTTTGGTAGCCTAATTAAGATACTTCATTGCTTATACCTCTTTAGACATGAATGTTCTTACTTAATTTGATGATAATAAACTTCCAGTGTTCCTTGGGAAACTGAGAGTTAACTATTTAAGCTAGAGTGATTGTTTCGACAACTAGCTATGCATACTTTCAATATTTATTGTGACTGTCTTGAGTTACCAATACTTGTATCATATTCTTAGCACTTCTCTAACTATGCTAAGTTTTCAAATGGAAGAAGTGATGGATTCCTAAGGCTACCACTTGTAAGTGACTTTGCTTTCTCGTTGTTTTCATTTAAACGCAGAGTTCTTTATGGTTCTTTGTTTCTTGCTCGAGGACGATCAAGTTTAAGCTTGGGGAAGTTGATGGATGTGAAATACGCCATATTTTCTCGTGTTTAAACCCCTAGCTAAGTCAATAAATTGACTAAGTTTTCCTCTCAACTTGCTAATAATGCCTAATCAATGCAAAGATGTGCAATCTCTTCTATTTTTGGATGTTGTGCAGGATATCACGTCATAATGGCAAATGGACCTGCAATTACTGAAGAAAATCATGTCAGGAGCATGGAAAAGTTGACTACGCTTGGAAAGGCTGTTCCAGGGGCTTTAACGGGCACCGGTACAGGCAAGCCCCGCACGTACCGTCCACCCGTACCGTGTGCAGCTGTGTTCCCGAGGTAAAACTCTATAAAAGTCGTGAAGGGACGATGCAAAACAGAGAGCCATTCGTCGCCAAACAGAGCCGCCATCCACCAGATCATCTGCAACACACCAAAGGAGATCCATTCACCTAGTTCATCCATTCCATCCTCCATCTCCTCCATTGCGATGGCCATCACCATTGTAATAGAGACCTCCTTGAGATTGGTGACCATTGTAAGAATATTGTGATTTCAATCTAAGTATTTTGCACAATGATTTCTATGTTTGATCTTGATCTTGATATTATGTGTCAGTAGTCCTCACGGGTTACGGGTTGGGGTGAATCCTCGCAGCATGTGCATCTAATCTTATGTTTATGTGTAAGGATTTAATATGAGTTTTGCTATCTTATATCCTTGTCTCTTTGCCTCATCTTTGATGATCTGCAGGTACCAATGTCATTAGAGAGGAACAAGGGAAGAGGTGGGATGAGTGGAGAACGGCGTGTACGCGCGAAACCTCAGAGACAGAAAGTGGAAAGTACTGGTACATGTTTAGTGATTCATTCGGGATCATAGCACAATCACCTAACTTAAGGCTTTGGTCTGTATTTACTTAATAACTGTTGTTGCTTGCAGCTATGAGGACAATGGTTGGACCATTAGGCTCTTGTCACCTCTGTCTTTAGGGGAAATGGTATTTACGGATGTGCTACCTACAAATATCTTATCTATATTTTATGTGTTACACATATGAGCTTTATTTATATATGTATGCATAGCTGCGGATGGAACCTTAACCCTGGCCATTTTCGCAAAGATCATCACCATGCCGTTGTGCTGACGAACCGAGCTCTCTACTTCGACTCCAACTCACCGGAACAAGGAGGAGCCGACGTCATCAAGCCGTACATGTGCAACACCTCGTAGCCATCGCACAAGCGACATAATTTCTCGAGATGGATCATCAAGACAGGACGGATCGTGATCATCTTCATCGACGCCAACCGTCAAAGCTTCCGCGTCGATTTACTCCGGTTAGTAAATCAAGTTATCGCATTGCTACATGCATCTCCTATGTATGATCTTGGTTGTTTATTCGTTTATGCTATGAATTTTTTTGTTTTCTATGCTACGAATCCGTACAGATGCTCTAATACGTAGCTTCATCCTGCTTCTCCGTGTGATGCGTGGGCAGACGAAAACGGCTCCAAGTACTTCCCTAATAGCACTTCCACATGGTGAGATATCAATTTAGCCTCTGTCCCAATAGCAAATGATCCTATGGAGAGCATATGTCAGCATAGTTTTAAATAGCATGCTATAGAACAGCTATAGCCTTTCCGAAAGGTGCGGCTAAGTGCATTAGCTCTAAAGGTGGCTATAGGATGCGTTATAGTGTTTCTCGCAGCCTGCGGCTACAACCTATAGCCAGCTATTTGAAACTTTGTGTGCAAGCAAGTGTGCAATGATGCTTTTTTCTACTTGAGGAGTTTCTGAGAGGTACTTTTGTCTTTTTGTTCTCAAAATAAATGAAAATTTTCTTCGACTTCTTCCTATAAGTTGTCGAGAACATATTTGTGACAATATCACCAAGATGTATGTTCTTACAGTATTTTGAATTCATTGGTCCACTTAAATACAGATTGGTGAATTGTGTCTGGTAAAGTTGTGATTGGTTGGAACTAGGTGAAAGATGGCAATTCTCTTATGTGGAACTAAATGTGCTATTTATGTCTATGTTTTCTTTCTGACTATCTTGATAAACCTGATGAAGATCCTCATGTGAGCTGTTTTGTTTGACAGTGTTTTTTTCTATGTTCCTTCAGTCCCCTTAATATTCAGGTATTTATCTTGTTTCCTGGTAGGTGTTGTGTATTGAGTTTGTTTTGAGCCCTTTTTCCTCGGTGAAAACACACATGACAGCAACAAGATGATAGCACTTAGAACTTTGATGACGTTGGGACTTCAAGTGCAGAGTGTTGCGTCAGCAGAGTATTTTCTCCACAAAGGTGATTTGTGGGTTTATATCGAATGCTCGGGGAATGGCGTAAAGAGCTGTCTCCCCCTCTGTTTTTCTAGCAATCCTGCAAAATACAATAAAGCCTTGTGTCCCCAACTCCACTGTGTGGTTGTCAAGCACAAGGTTTTGTGTAAGTAAAAGTAATAAAATAGTAACTAAACTAAAGTAAACTAAACAACTGAAATAAACCAAGTAAAAGCGGGAAAGGTTTGTTTGGTTTGATGTTTTGAGTGCAAATAAGAAAGCAAAGTATTTTTGTATTTTCGGATTAAAATAGTGCTGCAAATAAAAAGTAAGGTAAAATTGAAGGAAAGGTGTTTCTTATGATTAAAATTGGACAGGGGTTCATGGATTCACTTGACTATTCTCTCTTTTAAGTTGTAGTGGCCAATAACAATTCATCAATGAGATATGAAGACAATAGCTTTAACATGTATAAGATAAGCATCCATATGAATATCACGTCCTAACATAGATATGATGCAACACAATCTCTCTTACACTCCATAAGATAGGAATAACTTCAAGAAATCTTGTAGTAAGAATTAACAGAGTATAGTCATAACTACTTTGACATGAGGTTTGAATCTCAAATATGCTACCTTGAACAAACAAGATCATTACTTTTGCTATGTAATGAACATAGCACATGCATTCACTTTATCCCTACTGAGATAGCAAAAGAAAAGACAAAACCATAATAGATCTTGATTTATTCACTATTCAGTCACTAAAACCATAATATTCCATCTAACACACACATCACCCCATACACGTTCTTTCATAAAAGTTCGGTCAGAACCAATACTTAAAAACAGGGTACATAATATGCATCTATCAATACATCTTACACAAAGTATAGCAAAATCTTATAGCATCATATCATAGAATAAAGATCCACCATATAGGTATTAAAAATGTAACCATGATCATGTTGGGCAGCTCATATGGTACTAAGAACTATGAAGAACATGACAGAAATAGATCAAGCTATTTCCACAAACTCGTAGTCCAGAGGTGGACTCCCTCCCTTGATCATGGTGATGATGAGGAAGACATTGGAGAAGGTGGAGATCCCTCTAGCGGCTCCGGCGGAGTTTCCCCCTCCAATCTTCGTTGTCGCAGCCTCTGTTTTCGTGTTTATATCTTTCTGCGGCGCCTTCTTTCCGAGAATCCTTGGGGACATATATATAGTGGTTTTTAGATCAAAATACGTCGGTTGGCGAAAAAATCAAACGATTTGGACGATCGACGACCAAAAGAGGCTGGGTGGCCCGTCCTTCTTGCCTGGGCGCGCCACCTATGCTCTATTGGGCCTAAGGCCTCTCGAGGTGTGCTTCTAGAGCCCAAGTTGCTTTTCCCAATGACAAAATGACCCTTCAAAAATTGTAGCTCAATTTAACTCTGTATAGATCTTTAAAAGTGAAAAATACACAAAACAAGGAATTCCTATTTTGCAGAGTTATAAACCAAATAAAGAAAATCATTGGTAAATCCCCATAATTAATGTAAAACATGGTATTACCATCATATATGTTGCAAATATGTGGAAATTCATTCTAAGAAATGACAAAGTTCATATATGCATTTTACATGCATCAACCTTGCCAATGTAGTTACTGAATATGTTTCTCAACACACATCATACTTCCAGCTCGACACTATGTAAATCATGAAACATGTACCCATAATACCAACTATATATGTTAAAAAGGTAGCACCATGAATGGCACACTCAGGCACCTCATACTCCCAGGACAAAGTGAAGTTTACATGGCATTTAGCATCTGGTTGCGCAAGAGCATAAGTTACGTTGTAAGGCTTACTAAACCTGATCGAACATTCAAGAACCAAGTATAGCTTTAAATCTTGAGATCTTGAGTAATCGGCAACTCGTTGGAAAACTATTAAGCATCCTGTTTCTGTAGTCCACCTGTCTCAGCCAATCTTTGCATTCACTGGGCCACGGCAAGCAAAATTTAAAGCGGGCTTTTTCTTTAAAAATGAATGTAGCGAGGTGAACCATGGCTACATGATGTGTCAGAGCAACTCTAACAGAGTCTGTAAATGCCGTCGAAACTGAATTTTTCTGGCGGATTTACGGATTCGGGCCAAAAACGGCGTAGATCAGCGCCTAAATCGGATGCCCGTCCCGTAAAACTTTCTCGGGGGCCTGATAAAGTGAGTGCGCGGCCCCTATTTATACAGGCCGCAAAGTGGAGTAGGGTTTTCCCCGCCGGAGCATCCGCTCCTCCGCCGGGAAAACCCTCGCCCTCCGGCGAGGAATTCCGGTCGCTCTGTCTCGCTCTCCGCTCCGCCGCGACCTCCCCTCCATTCCCAATAGCGCGCGCATGAAGATGTGGTAGGGGAGGTGGCCGAATCGATGGCGGAGGATCGTCGCCGCGTCCGCCAGTTTTGCGGTCGGAGGAGAACCACGCGAAGTGGACGTGCTCCGAGGGAGCGCGCAGAGTGGCACACAGGTCGACGTGCATTGCTGCACGCAATGAGGATGACGAGGTCCCAGTCCGGCAACTCGTGTAGCCCGCCGCTGCCGACGCTTCCGCCGCGCCCCGATAGTGCCGACGATGATGACGACGCGGCGGCGATCTCCTCACCAGCGGGAACTACGCAGATGAGGCGACGGTGATCGAGCTCGCCGTCTCGTCGTCGCCAAGGCTTCCTCCGCCGCGAAAAACCTTCCTCCGCCGCCACGCGTAGAGGCCGCTGTGACTATCCTGGGGCCAAATTTTGGTCAAATTAGCGAGCGGCGTAGGATTAGTACTTATTTTGGTTTATTATATGTAAATTATATTTGAAACATAGCTCGATCGGAGCAAAAAACTCGTTGTATTTTGCATGTTTATCGCCAAAAATTTCCCGCGAGGTTTGATTTCTTTTTTTTTTCAGTCCATCTTTTCAGTTTCTATTCTGCGCCTCGACTAAAATCAACGAAACCGAAAAATTTGGTAGTTTGAACTCCAGATTTTCTGTTCGTACTTTTACGGGCAATACTAGAGATGCTCTCACAGACAGTCCTCCCGGCCTCCCAGTAGATCAAGTGTTGTGTATCCCATCAGTTTGATGACCAAACATTAGTTCAGAAAGAGGTCTTGCGAGAAATGAGTCACCGACTTATAGGACGCTTCAAAATATGTATTGTTAATCCAGCTTGCACAGTGTAGTTCGACGTTCCTGATAGGAATAGATAGCTTGTATTACCAGAGTGCCAAAGGCCACAATATATAGTACATGTACAGGCGCAAATATGCAGGAAGCCTCCTAACATATGGAGAAACTACAATATACATATATATACTCTAACACATCCCGTCCCCCCCCCCCGCAAACTCATGGTGGATCCACAACACTGAGTTTGGAGAGTAAGAAGTCCATAGGAGTATCAACCGTGCGCTCATCCCCAAGAGCAGCACGAGAAAGAAGATTCTGAATGTACTTTTCCTGAGAGATAGAAAAGTCATCAGAAGTGGAAGAAACCTCAATCCCAAGAAAATATTGAAGAGGACCAAGATCAGTCATAAGAAACTGATCACGAAGACGAGCCTTGACAAAGGCAATATACTCAGGATCATCACCAGTAATAATCATATCATCAACATAGAGAAGAAGAAGAGCGCGTCCACGAGGAGAAGTGTGAACGAAAAGTGTTGGATCATGGAAACTAGGAGAGAAACCAGCAGCAGTCACCACAGAGGCCGTGCTCCTGCTGAAAGCCACGAGCCACAAGACGCGCTTTATAGCGCTCAAGATATCCATCAGAGCGAGTCTTAATTTTATAGACCCACTTACACGTGATGGGACGAACACCAGAAGGGGGAGAAACAAGATCCCAGGTGCCAGTGCGCTCAAGCGCAGCGATCTCCTCAGCCATGGCAAGCTGCCATTCAGGATGACGCTCGGCATCCCGATACGAAGTCGGCTCGGAGGCGACAGAGAGACCATACTGACTAGGAGAGTAACGGTCTGGAGCACGACGCTGACGAACAGGCCGTGAAGAGGGAAGCTCATCAGCGGAAGACGACTCGTCAGAAGAGGAGGAAGAAGGAACAATATCGGAAGAATCCGAAGCCGGAGAACGAGGAGTACTAGGGGAACTGGACGGAGGAGAGGATGGCGCTGAAGTCGAAGGGAGCGCATCAGAACTAGGAGGGGAGGAGAAGGGACAGCATGGGGTGCATCCGTAAAAAGAAGAAAAGAGATATCATCCACTGGGTAAGTACCCGAGGTGGGGCGAGGATAGAAGGGACGCGTCTCATCAAACGTGACGTCACGAGAGATGCGCATCCGACGACCAACAGGGTCCCAACAACGATAGCCCTTATGCTCATCACTGTATCCGAGAAAAACACACTCAACAGACTGAGCGGTCAGTTTGGTGCGTTCGCGAGGAGGGAGAAGAACATAGCAAACGCAACCAAATAAACGAAGAGTCGAGTAATCTGGAGAGCGACCAGAAAGACGCTCGAGAGGAATGCCACCTTGAAGGGCAGCAGAAGGCTGAATGTTAATGAGGTAAGTCGATGTAGCGACAGCCTCAGCCCAGAAATGCGGCGGAATAGAGGAAGCAATCATGATAGCACGGGTAGTCTCAAGAATATGACGATGCTTACGCTCGGCGACACCATTTTGAGCATGGGCGCCGGGACACGAGAACTGGGCAAGGGTGCCCTGCTCAGCAAGAACACCACGCAGGTGCTGGGAGATATACTCTCCTGCAGAATCAGCACGAAACACACGAATAGGCGTGGAATACTGAGTACGAACCATGGCTGCAAAACGCTGATAAATAGAGAGCACCTCACTGCGAGAGCGCATAAGAAACAACCAGGTGTACCGCGAAAAATCATCAATAAACAAAATATAGTATCGATGACCCCCTTTCGAAGGAAAGGAGCCGGACCCCAAACATCCGAATGAACTAAATCAAAAGGTCGCTGAGATACAGACGCACTAGTAGGATAGGGAAGCTGAATCTGTTTGCCTAACCTACAACCCTGACACGAATGCAAAGACACATCTCCTGAGACAGACTCCAGAAGTCCACTACGAACTAATGACGATAAACGGGAGCCACAGAGGTGACCCAGCCGATGATGCCACTGCTGAAAAGATCCAGTGACAGAAGCAGCAACCGCAGGAGAACTGACAGATGAAGTGTCAGCAGAAGGAATGCGAAGCCAGTCTAACTCCTAGAGCCCCGGGGACTCAAGGCTGCGAGGGCCAGCTCCAACTAGGGCCTGTGTACGGCGGTCCTGAACAGCACAAGAATCAGCGTCAAGTATGACGCGACAACCATAATCAGTAAACTGACTAGCAGAAAACAGGTTCATCTTAAGGCTAGGAACATGAGAAACATCAGGAACAGAGAAAAAGGAAGTAGAAAGGGTGCCTCGACTGGAAACAGGAAGAGAGGTACCATCAGCCGTGATAACACGAACAGGAGAAACAAGAGAGCGAAGAGCAGAAAGAATAGAAGACGCAGAGGTCATATGAAAAGAAGCTCCGGAATCCAGATACCACGGGGATGACGTGCACCGTGTGGAAGGTGGTGGTCGCGCGGTGCCGAAGAGCCGGGCACGGAACCAGCGAGCTTCTCGTCGAGGAAGAGCATGTACCAGCCGAGCAGACCACGAAGACCACGGATAATGTCCTGATCGGATAGCGCAACAGCGAGAAGATCTCGAAGAACCAGGCCGACGATGAGTATGTCTGTGGCGGACGTAAGCTGGGATCCCTGCGCGACAAGTAGAGATAGTGTGGCCAGTCCTGCCACAGTAGGTGCAAGGAAGTGATGTCGAACCACGAGGCTGCTGGGGCTGACGCTGGCCCTGGAATGGAGGAGTAGGGAGTATCGGCTGTGCCGGAGACCGCAACGAAGCCGGCGGAATAGGAGGTCCACGAGCAGACGGCACAGGAGGGCCACGAGCAGCAAGAACAGAGGGAACCTCAAGAAGACCAGCACCACGAAGACGACTCTCCTCAGCACGAAGCTCAGCAAGTACCTCGGAGAGTGGAACACGACCACGGGCAAGCAGCCGGGCACGGCGCGGCTCAAACTCCTTGCGGAGCCGCGACAAGAACTCAAAAACGCGCCGAAACTCCGGATGCGCGCGCACGGTCAGACAACAGGGACAGGTGGCACACACAGCTGTACGGAGAGAATCAAGCTGACGCCAAATAGCAGCACTCTGAGTGTAGAACTCATCAATAGTAGAATCACCCTGCTGAAGGGCATGCTCCTGGCGGACCACAGATAGGTAAAGAGCATCTCCAAACGGCTGATAGCGCTGACGAAGAAAAGCCCACTGAGCAGCAGCGGTGGGAAGATGTAATGTCCCAGGTTTAGAGACGATCGAGGGGTAGATTTTAGAAAGGGATGTGCATTTCATAGTAAATTCTGGGGAAATTTCGCGCTTTTAAACAAAAATGCATCGAAGGGGGACAAGTTTCTCTCTCGACACCTTACAGGGTTAGGGCTTCGAGAGTGCGACAAACTTGCTTCTCACTTCACTAGTTTAGGGTTTTGAGAAGAGAGGGGAGAGTTTACTTGATTGAATTCTAAATGTTATGACATGGTTGAATTCAAGCCAAGGTTGAATTTGAATTTCAAATTCAAACATTAAATAATTACTTTAAGTAATTCAATTGAGGAAATTCATTAAGTAAATAATCAATAATAAACAAGATGAACAATTATAATAAAGTAAAGCTCATTAGAGAAAACTTTGAGCTTTATTGATCATCACACAAATTACAATGTCATTAAAATATCCATAAGTGAAATAAAAGAATAATACAACACATTACATAAATGGGCAGAATAGAAGAAAGAAAAATAAAGAAAAATTACAAGTTAATGATCCTAGTCTAAATTCTACAAGATCATCTTCATTTGATCTTGAACTTGATGAATTCCAAGTCCATTTTTGAGCCATTGTTGATCCCTGCACACAAACACAAAGAAAGAAAATCAAGTGTTATGCCAAGTGGCATAGCCACTTGGCAGATTCACAAAGAAATTGAATTGGAGAGGATATGCACATGGATCTGCCGAGCTGATCCATCTCCAAGTCCTGGTACACCACACCGAGGCTACACACACACACGAGCAGCTCACGGTACATGTGTGCATGCTCAACACCAAGGCATGGGGTGTGCATGCATCACGGCACACACACACACCGGCGAGTGAGTCACAAGCTGAACCAGACCAAGCTGTCGACCAGGGGGAGAAGAGGCCAGCCATATATATACCTCTTCAACAGTGAACCCTAGCCATTCCATCGGCAGCATCTCCAAAGGGTAAGAACACCAAGAACAGGAAGAACAGCCAGAGCTGTTCAACCTGTCTCAGATCACCACTGAACCAAACCAAGATTCACAAGCTTGCAAACAGGAGAAGGGCAGGCAAATCAAAACCACCAGAAGCAATCCTCTACACCAACAACTCATTCTAGGAGCTGGAGTGAGGTATAAACCAAATCAACCTGAGCAAAACCAAGTTTTGCTCATATATAAGCATGCTATGCATCACAGGAGCAAAGATGGGTAGGAAACCCAGATTGTATCATCATTTGGCTATCCA
>NC_061508.1:60932505-60961434 GCF_022539505.1 Lolium rigidum
CACTAGTAGGAAAACCCTTATAGGCGAAGCTTAGTTCCGTGGCGCACCGTTTTGAGTGCGCCACGTAAACTTATTTTGTGGCGCACGAAGCTCGGTGCGCTCACGTAAATAGCTTAATTTTGTGGCGCACTACTAAACCGTGCGCCACAAAAACTTGGTGGGCCCCACACCCTGTCACCCCCAACCATTGGTTTTACAATTTCTACGGCGCACAAACCTCGGTGCGCCTACGTAAATTACTTCTTCGTGGCGCACGGCGACGGTGCGCCACAAAATAATGTTTTCTCGTGGCGCACTTGTCTCGGTGCGCCACAGAAATAACGTGTCCTATATCAAGGCCGTACCCCTCCCTCGCCACGAAGTTCCTCTCCCTCTCTCCCCTCTCTCCCCGCGCCGCCGCCTTCCATGGCGAGCGATGCCGTCGCCGCCGCCGCCGCCGCCGCCTTCCTCCGCGAGGGCCGGATGCCGCCACGCTCCACCCATCCCCGCCACCAGCAGCACAAGCCGCTGCGGCGTGGAGGAGGAGGGGCCGGCGCGGCGCCAAGGTGGAGGAGCCGCCGCCGCGTCAAGGTGGAAGAGCCGCCGCGACCTCCACCCCTCGCCGTCGTCGTCGGTGAGCTCCTCCACAACCGTCCAAATCGTCGGTAAGCTCCCTCCCCTCCTCCCTCTTTCCTTCCCCGCGCGAGCACAACGTGCTCGACGAAATGCTCGCTCGGTTGGCTCTGGATGCATTGCTGCTAGTGATGCTTAGCTCGTTAATCTTGATGCTACTGGTTCATTTGTTGGCTCTGGATGCATTGCTCGCTAGTGATGCATTGCTACTCGGTTGGTTCATTTGATGCTACTGGTTCATTTGTTGTGCTCTAGTGAGGTTAACTCGTTAATCTTGATGGCTTATTACTACTCGGTTCATTTGTTGTGCTCAAGTGAGGTTAACTCGTTAACAATTTTCTTGATGGGTTCATAGGAATTTGATGCTACCGTTCATTTAAATGCTTGTTGTGCTCAGGTGAGGTTAACTCGGTTCATAGGAATTTAAATGCATGAAATGCTACTCGGTGGGCTTGTATACATACATATTTATAGTTGCTCTTGGTTGGCCCGGGATTAGTTTTCCGGACCCCAAGTAATTCTCTCGTTGGGATTAGTTTTCCGGACCCCAAGTTTTTTGGACCCCCGATGATTTACTTGATGGATTCTTGTGAGCTTATGGTATGCTTATAATGCTCGATTAGTGGGGATGCTTACTCGGATCATGTGCATATAGTTCATATAGTTCCCTAAAAATAAAGAATGCTCCCTGGCCGTAAGCTTGATGTCTTAGCTCAGCCAATGATGCAAAGGCTGAGGCAAAAACTTGGATAAGAACATATACTAAAATGTGTGATTTAAATGGAATGCTTATGATGGTTACTACCAAGTGATGAATAATCCCTTATGGTACCCCAGACTTTGTTTTGAACTCAACCGAGTAATGATAAATTTCTATTTCTTGTGTTGGCTTTGATGAAAATAGAGATATCCACAGTAGGGGATCATGTAAATGAATGCCACCGTGGTATCCTTTGAAGAAAAAGGACTGCTTCGATGGTTTTAAAAGGCTAGGTGGTGCTAGGTGATTCAGCTTGGCTACCAAGACTTGTCTCATCCGGTTAGCTGGGATATGCTATGTGTTGTTGCTTGTTTAGGCATATCTATCACTTACTGGATTTACTCGGTTCTTGATTGGCCTCTCTTATGCCGCATCACTTGGTCTATATACCAAGTGATGAATAATCCCTTTGGAGCATCTCGCTCCATGCATGCTATGTGTGTTTGAGCATCTTGACTTATGTCCCTATGATAATGGATCATCAAATGTTTCCCTTTGTCCCTGGTTGCCTCCTTAATTGATGCCTTATGATCCAAATGATCCAAGTCCCTTGCATGATCCCATTTGTCCCTAATGTTGCTTAATTAAGATGAATAAATTCCCTCTAATCACCATTTGGAGATCAAGACTAGTTCTTGATATCCATTAGTTACTGTCAACACATGTGTTTGCATGTGTGTGTGAGCTGCTTGTAGTGTCACTTGACTATTCAAGTTTCAATGTTGGTTACTTTTCCTCTAGTGCAAGAAATGGTTGAGCAGATGTTTATCCACTCGTTGGCCTTTATTCTTGGGTAGCTCAAAGTGTCATGCACTTACTCGGATCATCAAATGTTTCCCTTAATTTGTCCCTGGTTGCCTCCTTAATTGATGCCTTATGATCCAAATTACTATATTATTGGATTGAGTGATATGGCTACTGCTTGTTTGCTCTCCAAATGCTATATATGTCTTTGCATCAAGGACTCGTTCACTGGACAGCGAGGGACTGGCGTGGTTCTGCGCCAGAGATGCAGATCGGCGTTGTTGTGTCGTCAAGCACCCGTTGACGGAACGCTGACCTTGGGAAAGGGGGCCCTTCCGCAAAGTATTTGTGTTGACCAACAATGTATGAGGCACATATTCTATTTTGTCATTCCATTTGCTTTGAGATTTTCAAAATGCCGATGATTAAAATGTTTGGTCACCGTACACTCGGGGTGGCGTAAGTGAGCTCTGTAAGATAGCACAAATATCAATCTCTTGTGCATCCTACCTGGCCTCGCTTACGCCATCCCTAGATGTTAATATTTGTGTTGACCAACAATGTATGAGGCACTTATTCCATTTTGTCATTCCATTTGCTTTGAGATTTTCAAAATGCCGATGATTAAAATGCTTGGTCACCAGTACACTCGTGGGCGGTGTTAGTGAGCCTCGTGTGATTGCACAAATATCAATCTCTTGTGCATCCTACCCGGCTTCGCTAACTCCGTCCCGGAATGTTAATATTTGTTTCGACCAACAAAGTATGAGGCCCTTGTCATTCCATTTGCTTTGGTATTTTCAAAATGCCGATGATTAAAATGTTGGTCACCGTACACTTGGGGGTGGCGTCAGTGAGCCCGGTAAGATAGCACAAATATCAATCTCTTGTGCATCGGACTTGGTCTCACCGACGCCATCCCTAAATGTTAATATTTGTGTTGACCAACAATGTATGAGGCACTTATTCCATTTTGTCATTCCATTTGCTTTGACATTTTCAAAATGCCGATGATTAAAATGTTTGGTCACCGTACACTCGGGGCGGCGTAAGTGAGCTCTGGTAAGATAGCACAAATATCAATCTCTTGTGCATCGGACTTGGTCTCACTTACACCGTCCCCGAATGTTAATATTTGTGTTGACCAACAATGTATGAGGCATTTATTCCATTTCTCTTGTGCATCGGATACTTGTTGGTCTCACTTTCTTCCATTTTCATCATAGTAGGAACTGGATGGAAGGACCCCGATGCAAGCGAGCCTCGGTGGGTAGAGATGACGGAGCAAAGGAGGAACCGGATGAAGACTACTTTGTATCTCGAAATTGTGAATTTTGTATGAATTAAGAGTTGTATGCAAAACATTTGACACTTGCCACTATATATGTATCTCGATCGGGCTCTAAGTAATGTGATGATGATGTCTATGTTATATCTCGTGCAATGTACATGATATTTATATTATATCTGAATGTTGCCGTATATAACCCGTGTATCTCGTATTGTGTATCCGTATTGCTGTGTATAAACCGCATATGTGTAGCAAGCAGCACAAAATCGTGTATAATACAAGCAAATTCCGTGGCGCACTAAGAAGCAATTTCGTGGCGCACGCTTTTCAGTGGCGCACCTAAGAACAAGTGCGCCACGTAAACCTTATTTCCGTGGCGCACGACCAGGTGCGCCACAGAAAGCTTATTTTTGTGGCGACGTTTCTGTGGCGCACCACCCGTGCGCCACAGAATCAAATTTTCGTGCGCCACTGATAAGGCTTTTCCTACTAGTGAACAACAACAACAACAACAGCAACTACTATGGTAGTAGGAAGAATCAGGCATTCCAGACTGCAAATCAAAGCGTTTGCAGGAGTTGTGGACTCACAGGGCATTTTGCCAGGGATTGCAAGAAACCAAGGATTATATGCTTTGGTTGTCGCCAGGAGGGGCACATGCTGAAAGACTGCCCCAAGAAGAATAGTGGAGGAGGTCAATCTGGAGGAGGAGGAAATCGAGGAAACACCGGAGGGAGCTGGAAGAATAAGAAGCCCTTCGGCAAGCTGAACTGTACCAGTCTGGAGGAGGTGGTCAACTCTGACCAGGCGGTGATAGGTACGCTCCAGATACTCACTCATCCTGGCAAAGTACTTTTTGATACCGGTGCAACTACATCATTCATTTCTCAACAATTCATCATCAAACATGGGATTAGTTGCACTAAGTTAGATACACCCATAACCATACTTTCTGCGGGGGGAACGATAGTAGTAACCCATGTCAAACAAAAACAAGTCATTATGATCAATAAGTGCGCGTTTGACGCGGACCTGTTCATTTTACCGATGAAGGACATTGATGTCATTCTTGGTATGAACTGGTTAGAAGCTAATGGAGCATTGATCGACTGTGTAAACAAGACGGTGTCTTTGAAAAGCCCCGATGGAAGTAGAATGATCTACCAAGGAGACAAACACACACAGATTGAAGTTGAACTACAGCTGAATAGCATGAAGGAGGTGAAGATAGAAGATATACCTGTAGTAAATGAATTCCAGGATGTGTTTCCTGCGGAATTACCTGGTATGCCACCAGATAGGGAGATAGAATTCACTATCGACCTAATTCCAGGAACAGCTCCGATTGCTAAAGCACCATATAAAATGGGGCCTAAGGAATTGAAAGAACTGAAGGAGCAATTGGATGACTTGGAACAAAAGGGATTCATTCAAGAGAGTGTTTCACCATGGGGATCACCTGTGATCTTCGTGGATAAAAGAGATGGAGGAAGAAGGATGTGCGGAGACTACGTAAATCTCGAACAACGTCACAATCAAGAACAAGTATCCACTTCCAAGAATACAAGATTTATTTGATCAAGTTAGAGGCGCGGGAGTCTTTTCCAAGATTGATCTAAGATCCGGTTATCACCAGATAAAGATCAAGAAGGAAGACGTTCCGAAAACAGCCTTTGTCTCAAGGTACGGACATCATGAATACCTTGTAGTACCTTTTGGATTAACCAATGCCCCAGCAATATTCATGAATCTCATGAATAAGATCTTCATGCCATATCTAGACAAGTTTGTCATCGTATTCATCGATGATATCCTGATATATTCCAAGAACAAGGCGGAACATGCCGAACATTTGAGGTTAGTGTTGCAAACACTAAGGGAACATCAACTCTATGCCAAACTCAGCAAGTGTGAATTTTGGCTAGATCAAGTGGAATTTCTTGGTCATGTCATTAGCAAAGATGGAATCGCTGTCAACCCGAGCAAGGTAGCAGCAGTTCTAGAATGGGAAGCACCCAAGACTGTCAAGGAAATCCGAGGATTCCTAGGAATGGCAGGATACTATCGGAGATTCATTGAAGGATTCTCTAAGATAGCAGGACCTATGACAAAGTTGCTAAGGAAGAACACACCATTCGTGTGGTCAGAGGAGTGTGAGAAGAGTTTTCAAACTCTGAAAGAGAAACTCACCACAGCACCGGTGTTAGCAGTTCCGGAAGTTGGCAAGGATTACACCGTGTACTGTGACGCATCCAAACATGGATTGGGTTGTGTACTCATGCAAGATCGGAAAGTGATATCTTATGGATCGAGGCAACTCAGACCTCATGAAGTGAACTATCCAACACATGACTTGGAATTAGCAGCTGTCGTTTTTGCACTCAAAACTTGGAGACATTTTCTCTATGGAGCTAAGTGTGAGCTCTATACAGATCATAAAAGCCTCAAATATTTCTTCACTCAGAAGGAACTCAACATGAGGCAGAAAAGATGGCTAGAATTGATTAAGGATTATGATCTGACAATCAATTACACACCAGGGAAGGCTAATGTTGTAGCAGACGCCCTGAGTAGAAAGAGTACCGGAGGAGTGGAACAAGAAATATCACCGGAGTTGAGGAAGGAAATAAGCCAAGCCCAAATACAACTTTGGGAGAAGGAAGCCCATGAAGGATTATCGGCGTTGCAAGTAGCCGATGAGCTGAATGTCAACCTGAAGAATGAGATAATGATGGGTCAACTGGACGATCCATTCATTGTAGAAGAGATGAGGAGAATAGATGAGGGAAGACCATCGAATTTCACCGAGGAGAATCTGGATCTTTGTGGTTCCAGAAGAGGATTTGCGTTCCGGATATTGCTGAAATCAAGGAAGTAATACTCCGGGAAGCTCATCAAACACCATATTCCATACATCCGGGAAGTACAAAGATGTATATGGATCTAAAGGAACTATTCTGGTGGAATAACATGAAGAGGGAGATAGCACAATATGTTGCAGAATGCCATACCTGCCAGCGAGTGAAGGCTGAACATCAGAGTCCGGCAGGAAAGTTACAACCTCTACCTATTCCAGAGTGGAAATGGGAGGAAATAGGGATGGATTTCATCACCGGACTACCCATGACTAATAAAAAGAAGGACATGATATGGGTAATCGTGGACCGGTTGACGAAAAGCGCCCACTTCTTAGCGGTAAATCAACAGGACAAAGGAGAGAAACTCATTGATCTTTACATCAAGGAGATCGTGAGTAAGCATGGAGTACCTAAGAAGATAGTATCGGATCGAGGATCCGTGTTCACATCAGCATTCTGGAAGCAACTTCACGAAGCTTTAGGATCCAAGTTGGATTATAGTACCGCTTATCATCCACAAACCGGTGGACAAACCGAGAGAACCAATCAGATCTTAGAAGATATGCTTAGGGCTTGTGCCCTAGACTTCGGAGGATCATGGGAGGAACACTTACCACTAGCAGAGTTTTCATACAATAATAGCTATCAAAGCAGCATCAAGATGGCACCATTTGAAGCTCTCTATGGAAGGAAGTGTAGATCACCGATATGTTGGTATGAAGCCGGAGCAAGCAAAGAGTTCAACCCTGATTATGTCAAGGAAAATCAACAAATAATTGACATTATCGTAGACAGGCTTGAAGATAGCCCAAAGTCGGCAAAAGAGTTACGCAGATCGAAGAGGAGAACTTGGGAGCCACAAGTTGGAGACATGGTATATCTTAAGGTAAGCCCGATGAAAGGACTTCAGTAGATTCGGAGTAAAAGGAAAGTTAAGCCCTAGATACATAGGACCCTTCAAGATACCGAGTCGAATCGAGGTTTAGCCTTTGAATTGGATCTACCGGGAAGGTTAGCACAAGTTCACAATGTATTCCATGTGTCACAACTCAGAAAGTGTTTGAAGACCCCAGATGAACCAATATCACATGATGAGCTGGAATTACAACCAGACTTGACATATATCGAGAAGCCAGCCAAGATTCTCGAGGAAAGCTGGAAACAACTCAGAAATAAGGCGATCAAGTATTGCAAGATACAATGGAAGCATCATCCCGAGAGGGAAGCCACCTGGGAAAAGGAGGAAGACCTGAGGAAAACATACCCCGAACTGTTCAGGTATTACAACCACAACTTCGGGACGAAGTTTTCTTTAAGGGGGAAAGGCTGTAATGTCCCAGGTTTAGAGACGATCGAGGGGTAGATTTTAGAAAGGGATGTGCATTGCATAGTAAATTCTGGGGAAATTTCGCGCTTTTAAACAAAAACTGCATCGAAGGGGGACAAGTTTCTCTCTCGACACCTTACAGGGTTAGGGTTTCGAGAGTGCGACAAACTTGCATCTCACTTCACTAGTTTAGGGTTTTGAGAAGAGAGGGAGAGTTTACATGATTGAATTCTAAATGTTATGACATGGTTGAATTCAAACCAAGGTTGAATTTGAATTTCAAATTCAAACATTAAATAATTACTTTAAATAATTCAATTGAGGAAATTCATTAAGTAATATAATCAATAATAAACAAGATGAACAATTATAATAAAGTGAAGCTCATTAGAGAAAACTTTGAGCTTTATTGATCATCACACAAGATTACAATGTCATTACAATATTCATAAGTGAATTAAATGAACAATACAACACATTACATAAATGGGCAGAATAGAAGAAAGAAAAATAAAGAAAAAATTACAAGTTAATGATCCTAGTCTAAATTCTACAAGATCATCTTCATTTGATCTTGTATTTGAAGAACTCCATGTCCATTTTCGAGCCATTGTTGATCCCCGCACACAAACACAAAGAAAGAAAACCAAGTGTTATGCCAAGTGGCATAGCCACTTGGCAGATTCACAAAGAAATTGAATTGGAGAGGATATGCACATGGATCTGCCGAGCTGATCCATCTCCAAGTCCTGGTACACCACACCAGGCTACACACACACACAGGCAGCTCACAGTACATGTGTGCATGCTCAACACCAAGGCATGGGGTGTGCATGCATCACAGCACACACACACACCAGCAGTGAGTCACAAGCTGAACCAGACCAAGCTGTCGACCAGGGGGAGAAGAGGCCAGCCATATATAAACCTCTTCAACAGTGAACCCTAGCCATTCCATCGGCAGCATCTCCAAAGAGTAAGAACACCAAGAACAGGAAGAACAGCCAGAGCTGTTCAACCTGTCTAAGATCACCACTGAACCAAACCAAGATTCACAAGCTTGCAAGGAGGAGAAGGGCAAGCAAACCAAAACCACCAGAAGCAATCCTCTACACCAACAACTCATTCTAGGAGCTGGAGTGAGGTATACCACACAAATCAACCTGAGCAAGATCATAGTCTTGCTCATAAATAAGCATACAATGCATCACAGAAGCACGTAAGGGTAGGAATACCCCGTGTGTGTCATCATCTGGCTACCAGGCCATTTGGTGCAAGCATAGATGGGTAAGACCACTAGGTAAACATTCTATGGGAACAACAGTTATGCAAATCCATGCATAACTAGAGGAATCCAGCCAAGAATGAAACCATAGCTAGCCTAAACCACTCACTAAGCACCTACAGCTAGCTAGGCCATCAGATTATAGACAATTACCTGTCTATATATTTTGTCAACACCAAAAGGTCACTGGAAGTCCAAGATTGGACCAAGCCATTGAACAACTAATCCATTCCAGTCAGCCAACACAAATCATGGCAAACCACAGATAGGGGAGCAACCAGGACAGCAACACAAGTACTGCTAGGGCCACCTCAACCCTAAGCCAGCACAATAACCTATACCTCATTATCCATTTGGATTCGAGAAAGGGCTAGGGTACACAACCGAGAGTTGGCATCCATCTAGCCCCGTCACAATTAATTAGATGATCACAACCGCACAAGCAGCTCACATCACTTATCCACTTCAGTAAAATTCAGGCAACACAGTATAAGTGAACAAAACAAATAAATAAAAGCACCGGGGCTTTGCAGTGATCCAATGGATCAAGTGCAAGCAACAGCAGCTTGCATAAGCCAACAAGCAATACCCACCAGTGTTAAGTCTCGTGTGATACACACACAGCACAGAGTGAGCAACAGTGAGCCACGGACACCAAGGAGCAGCTTTTACAAGCAACTGATGATCATATGATCACCAGAAGCTTGCTAGAGCATGCTACTGCATGCTAGAACTCAGTCCAAGTAATTAACACATGAACAGATAATTAAGTAACTGGACAACTGCATCACAGATAAGTGCTTCACAGGCAACCAAATAGATAATTAAATGAATATATCCAGAAGCACACCCAAGGCAGCATGAACCTCTAAATCAAGGTAAATATGCACCACACGTGGTGCACATCGTTGAAACCTACAGATTAACCAGCAGTAATGCCCAACCAAACTTACACAGGAAATTGAGCACAAGGGACAGCATCTCAGTGCCCTGGAACTTGCAATTTGCAAGGTTTACACTTGGTAATCAAGTCAGGGCAGTCAAATTGAATACACAGGAATTCCTAGCCAGAATAGCAATAGAGCAGAGGCACAGGGAGAGATTCAAGAAATGCATAGCAGTAGCAGCGCAATAGCACAGCCACACAGCACAGCAGCATGAGCACAAGCTAGCAAGCCGCAGCAGCAACGCATCGGCACGGCAAGCATCTCCACATGGAGGATGAGACCTGTGGCCGAGCCAGATGTAAGAGAGAAGAGAGTAGCGCAGAGAGGGAGAGAAGGAGGCGAAGGAGTACTCACTGGTGGTGCGTGATGAAGGGCGCGGCCATGGCGGCCACGGCGGCACACGCCGGGGGCACGGCAGCGCCAGGCCAAGCCAAGCCACAGCAGCGCCGCAGCTACCAGCAACCACGGCGTGGCACACGGCCGCACCGCAGCGCCAGGGACGCCGGCGAACGGCGGATCTTCGCGGATCCGTGCGGCCGAGGCGCAGATGCGTTGGGGAAGAGTCGAGGTGGACGCGAGCGTCAAATCGACGCGGACCACCAGGTCCGCCGTCGAGAGGCGGTCCAGATCCACATCTGATCGTCGCCGATGATGGCCGGAGGCGGCCGGAGCAGGGCGACGACGGCGGAGGCGATTTCGGTGTCGCGGGAGCCCGAAAGGGGAATTAGGGTTACGGGGTAGAGGACGACGAAGCGACTGGGTCGGTTGGACCGAGCCCACTGGGCTGGTCCAACCTAACCAGCTCGGCCACCTGACAAGTGGGGCCGAGGGGTATTTTGGGCATTTTCCAAAATACCCATTTAAACAAGAATTTCCAAGAATTTTATAAAATAAAATAAACTCCAAAAAATAAATAAAAATATGAAAATGTATCAGCATAAAATTCTCTACCTAAATAAAATATCAAAGAGAATTTTTAAAGACAAAGAAGAATAAGTCTTAATTTGATGATTTAAATAATGATTTAAATCACACATATAATTTTCAATAATAAAAATAAGTCCATTAATGCCTTTGGACTTTAAAACACCTTGACAACATTTCAAGGTTGGATTTACCCTAAATCAAGTATCCCTAAGATGTTCTTAGTATCTAACCTCTCATAAAATAACAACGACATCGGAAGGGGGAAACAAACCCTAAAACTGGAATCATGCATTATTGCTTCTTTAACCATTGCCCTTATCGGACAATGATGCTATTTTTCAGAACAAGAGGACAAGGGTCAGTCCATACCTTCCAACTGCAGAACTTTGCAGTGTTCAGGCAAGTTCATCACTTGCTCATGTCATTTGAAGTATTTTTATCAAAGTACTTGCAAAGTATTATGGTTATCACTATTGCACAAAAATCAAAACCACTACTTTCATAACTATGAATATGACTATGTGGTGGGCAATGGAACCATGGATTGTGTTGATATGGTGGAGGTTCCATTGCACGGGTTTATATCCATCTAGGATTAAACAACAAATGTCGCCAAGTGATTCTTGTGCCGTAATACCCGTGTTAACCATAAGATCCGGAGTGGGACGGAGTAGTCAAAAGTGTTTCCACCTCTCGTTCATCAACGGATGCGCTTTACCGTAGTACACTTGTAATCCAAGGGGGCAAGCTGGTGAGGCTGGGGAGTCCTAAGTCCCCACGGCATAGTCCGTAGTACACTTGTCGCCCGAAGGAGCAAGATGGTGAGGCTGGGGAGTCCTAAGTCCCCACGGTATTGCGGTCTATGAGGGATTGTAAGGTGTCCGGAACGGTCTATCCATGATGATAGGGGAAGGCATATGAATGCCCGGAACGGTCTCATCATGGATATAGGGGAGGACAATCTTACAAAAGGGTGGGTGTTCGAGGTAGCGGAGGAACATGATTGGCTAGACCTTATACCGGGCCTCACACCGAAGGAAGTGTGGACGGGAAAGCTGCCCGGTTGGCACCAAGGTTAAGATCTCTTATGGGTAAAGCAACACACCTCCGCAGAGTGTAAAGAATCGTGACTCGTCACTCCCCGTTCCGGGATTGAGGAACTGCGAACGCGGCCGGAAAGGAGCTCCATGAAGTTCTAGTAAACCGGTGAAGGCCGACGGACATAGCTCTTTGAAATAAAAGCAATCTCTTGAAGAAATGTTTACCAAAACTTGCATTGGTATTAGACTTTCTGGTCTAATATCGTAGCTAGTGCATTAAACACCTCTTATCTATAATGAACTTGTTGAGTACGCTCGTACTCATACCACTCTTAAATCCCATGCTTAGATTGTCCGAACCGTCCGGAGGAGGACTACGACAACAATGAAGGAGCCGAGGTTATCGGCTATGATGCACCCGACCTCTCGGGAGGAGTTGAAGGCGTAGACTACATCATCGTCTACGGATCCGGGGAGGCTTCCGGAGAAGAACAAGCCTAGAGATATCTGAGGAGTAGTAGTAGCCGAGCAGCACAAACTCTCACCATGTAGCTGCTCGATTAAATAAATGTTTGTTTAATGAGACAATAGTATTGTAAGTTAAGTTGGGTTCACCTCGAACCCAGGAGATTTCCTCTCAGGACCCAAGAGGAGCTCCGAGACGACTTGTGTATGTGTATTGTAATAAGATGTGAATGAGTTATGGACCTTGCTATGTTCTGTTGTACTACTCTGAGGGATGTAATATTTGCGGAATGGTACTTCGCGAATGTTATATCAACGACTGGCATACTACAACATGCAGTGGTATGCAGGGTCACCACAGAAGACCCAAACTCAGCAAAGATACTGAGGCAGGACACTGGAGGTGAGAACAGCAGCAGCACGAGCATCCTCATCTATCCACTGAGTGTACTCAGTCAGATCCAGCCGGTAAGTCGCAACGGCAGTAGAGTGGTCTTGGACCTTCCGGTCATAATCAGCCAGAGCAGCATCATCAGCACTCTTGGCTGCATCCTTATCTGCCTGAGTAGCATCAGGGGCAAGGGCAACAGGTGGCCATGCAACAGGCACCGTAGGAGCAACGGGGCGCGGCGGACAGGAGACCTCGCCGGAAAGCACACCCCAAAGACGAAGACCGCGCATGTGGACGCGCATGAAGGAAGCGAAATCAGGGTAATTCACGCCATCAAAGATCACCTGGCAGCGAGGGATCGCAACATAGCCCGAGGAAGACATATATGTATCTCTTTTTTCGCTTTTTTTTACACACGATCTGGTCAAGGGATGGCCAAGGCCCCGGTGAGACGAACTGGCCAAATCCCGGCGAGCAGGCCGATTGACGGCCCCAGTAGTCTTTTCCGGACGGTCCTGGCGGCAGGGGAAGCCGAGATCGGTAGATCAGAGGACCTGGCGTGGGCTCGTGGGACCTGGCGGGCGACGACCTGGCGGGAGGCTGGCTGGCGGCTGGCGGGTGACGACCTGGAGGCGCGAAGACCGGGGCGAGGCAGGAGGCTGGAGGGCGATGACCTGGAGGCGAGATCGAGTCGGGCCTAGCTGGCGAGGACCTGGGCGGATCGATGGATCGAGGCGATCGAGGACCTAGCGTGGGCCTACCTGGTGAAGCGGGCTCGTGGGAGCGGGCGACGAGGCGACGGGGCGACGGGGCGAGGACTCGTGGGAGCGGGCGGCCTCGTAGGAGCAACGAAGCGACGAGGCGACGGGGAAAGAAAACAGCGGCCAGATCGGGAGATCGATCTCGATCCAGAAAGGAACAGCGACCAGATCGGAACCGGCAACGAAGACCGGGGCGAGGTGGCGGCTGTGACGAGGAGAAAAGAGGAGCTAAACCTTCAGCTCTGATACCATGATAGGAATAGACAGCTTGTATTACCAGAGGGCCAAAGGCCACAATATATAGTACATGTAAAGGCGCAAATATGCAGGAAGCCCCCTAACATATGGGGAAACTACAATATACATGTATACTCTAACAGTTCCTTCTATTGAGGCTCCACGCTAGGGAGATACCCGGATGCACCCGGTTTCATAAAAAAAATTAAAAATCTATTTAAAAGTCTCAAAAAGTTGAAACTAATTTTTCATGTACATATTATGTTCTATTATGTTGATACTTGTGTAAGTTTTTATGGTAAAATTCGATTATACGTGCCTACACAAAAATGATAAAATGTCCAAATGACACTATAACAATTGGATGTGCACTGTTCATGGAAATAGGAAATTATATTTTCACATTTATGTGTAGGTCACACATCGAAGATTTTTTATGCCGAAATCTGCACAAACAAGTGTCAACATAGGATATACATGAAAAATATATTTCAATTTTTTCTGAAACTTTGATCTATCATTTTTGGAATTTTCAATATAGGGTGCATGTGCACCCGGGTGCAAATCTACCACCTCCGGGCTAGGCCTATTATTATAACTTTTTTGTTTTTGTTTCTGAAGGGCCTTTGATGTTCATGTTTGATTTATCTTTGTCAACTTATTGTGCTCTTTTTACATTTGTCTTGAAGTTTATCACATTAGAAAACATGAGTACGTCAGAAGTTTTCATTTGAATTTCCCCTAGAAAGAAGATCCCACGTAAGGAAAACGTAGAGTGAAATATGTAACTACAATGATCTTTCCGAACAGCGAAACTGTCACACTAGCGCATCAGCTATTTTCTTATTTATTTTCTGAGCATGAGCAAGCCCATCACCTCTTTCGGTACAAAGAATCTCTTATTTACTTTCTGTGTATGCCCAAGCCCATCTCCTCTTTGGGTACAAAGAATAAATGAATAATGTTGAGGGATAAAAGAATAAACATACAAGAAAAAATGGGGTCAAAATCTACAAGGCTTGTACCCTTCGTATCTTTGTTATCAACTTATAAGTCCTCAAATGGGCCGCTGGCCATGGAGTGCTTATTGACAAAATTATGAATCTTCTGTAGGGCCTGACTTGTAGCAGGACATTACATCAGAGGAAAATTCGTCTAAAGGGTGGATTGGAGAAAGCATGGAATGTCAACTGCACACAAAAAAATTGACTCGATATTTACAATACCTCAATCGCGATATAAGTTGGGGTTAGCTGAGAGACATCTCCATGACCATGTGTAGCTGCAATATCTGCATAGATAAATGGAGACACTAATTTTCTGCTGAATTAGAAATTTGCTCAGGCCCAAATAAATGGTGACCCTGTTTATCTATGAACCTAACATACCTTCAAGTGAAACCCTTACATCGAAATTAGCATAAGCATCCCCTCTTTGCTCCGTAAGCAGGCTAAGTTTTGCGAAAGCCTGTGGAGCAGACAAAAGAACTGAGTCATGCATGTTAACTAGTGGGAACATGTCTACAACCAATATACATGTAAAGGGTTTATAAAAGTGCATGTATGTTTACTGCAATTCTTTGTTGTGTCTCATCTAGTGTTTGCACACAAACACAACAACAATATCATATTTTACTGTCATAAAGCAGATCAGTGATAAAGATACATTGTAAGCATGCTAAAACACCCAAAGCAGATATCGGCGTGATCAAACAACTTAGTTTCAAGGAATGAGAGCAGCTACCGCTGTGTATGGATCATCAGATGGCTGATCTAGAAGGGGGCGAGAAGCGGTCCCAGCTTGCGCAATTTGTTTCGCAAGCGCATCCAAAGGCACATCCAACATGATAGAGAGACCTTTCTTCATGGTACACCTGAATAAAAATAAATAAAAGTTGACTGAATAACCCTTGCACAGTGATAGGTAGGTTTATCGTGTGCGACATTCCATTTTAGCCGTGTGTGATCGCCCGATATGTACTAGTGCTCGCAATTTGTCAAACATATTTTCAAATTCGTTCAAAAAATCCGAAAAGTAAATACCTGTATTTTGGTTTGGCGGTATTTTTTCTCGGTGGTACCCAGAAAACCCTGTGTAGGCGTATATATTTTTATTTTCATAGCTAGTCTCCTATACACAATTCAAGGAAAATTACATGCCTTATCTCGATTCAACTAATCTTATTTAAAACGGAGATATCTTGTGTATATTTTTTCCATCCGAACGGATATGTAGCTCATGTCTTATAGATAGGTAGCGTGTAGTCTTTTTTATTTCTTTAATGTACAACAGATGGAGCTAAGTAATAAATAGAGTTGGCCTAGAGAATCAATCTAAGGTTGGGTGATTAGGACGGTGGTTGACCCCCAGCTCACCAGAGTTCAAATCCCAGATATGACATATGTGTGTCTCATAAAGGCGGAATATTCATTCAGTAGAAGGTGACGTTCCCGTCGACAGCGAGGTACCTGTGGTGAATTCGTCAATTTCAAGATCCAATCCGCCGGCTCAGTCTTCCGGAGATGCTCATAGGGGTAGAGTGTGCGTGTGTGCGTTCATAAGTGTGAGTGTATGTGCGTGTATGTGAGGGCCTGCGTCCGCACTGTGTTTAAAAAAAATAGAGTTTTCCTAACTGAAGGTACAACATCAGGACTTCTTTGTGTCCAGATAACAGACGGCTGGCTGGCTACCAGACTTCTTCTTTTCGGTAGGTGTGCTAGTTTATCGCGTTATGCGCCGATACATATTTCATCTATAGATAGATATTTTAAAACTCCACCATTAATATAGGGTGTGTCTAAGTCAGAGTCGACTGAAACTTAACTTATGTCGCAATCGAATTACATCAGCATGCGGGCCAAAACAAAGTACAAACAACAGCTAGCACGAATCTTCAAGTAGAAACAAAATCCAACAATTGAGCACGTGATTAAGACATAATCTACGTCTTAACTAGCTGAAACTTGGCAATTTCGTTAATATATATATACTTAATAAATTTCATGTGTTATACCTCACATGTTATATGGACGTGTCAAACAGGGAGTGGTGTTTTGGAACATGGGAGCATATGCTCCCTCTATTTTGAAATTTATCTTACACATATTTTGAATTTCAAAAAAATTGAAACAAAAAATTCGCACGTATATCTTCACGTGCTACACGCTTACAAAGTTGTTTCATAAAAAATGGACTTGTCATGTGACGTGTGTAAAAAAGACAAAATTCAGCGCTAAAAATAATTCTTTTTACAAGATAAATTTTCTCTTTTTTACATAGACCATAAATTTTTTTGATTTTTCGTGAAACTTGACGAATGCACATATATTATGGAGATGTACATGTAGAATTTTTTGTCAAATTTTTTTGACAACTCAAAATATAATTTTTTGGTATAGGGAGCATACGCACCCGGGAGCCGAATTGAATTTCCCTGTCAAACACGACTATAATGTTAAGTAACTATTAATCTCTAGTTAAATCACAGCCGTAACTTTTTGATCTAACTATCAAAATAAGTAGGATTGTCTCGCTTAACGTGGTGGATCTATACTTTTTATAAAGCAAAAGCCCACTAACTGCAATTAATGTTAGTCTATCTCTATATGCAAGCTATCCATATCATCTATTTCATTAGCCAATCAAATATCCATGTCATCTCCACTAACATTAATTATTGATGTATCCTTCCATGCAAGCTATCTATGTCACCATTTTTTGATTAAAATGTTCACATAGTTAATTTATAGCCATCAAATATAAAAAATAATGTGAATTAAATTAAGCATCTCAACTATTTTGGCCAATTGAATATTCCATACTTCTACAGACAATTCATATTACATATGTAACCATTTCATTTAGACAATATAATTTCTTAGAAGATTCCCGCTGCAACGTGCAGGGTATCCTTCTAGTTTATTAAACATCCGCATATTGCTTCTAGTATGGTTGAACTAGTATATCTGTTATAATATTTGAGTACAGGAACAAAAAGTAGTGTCAAAAATACCACTGAAAATTTATCAAACATATTTTTAAATTCGTTCAAAAGTTGTCAAAATTATTTAAATTTGACAAAATTATATAAATGCATGTATTTTTGTTTGGCAGTATTTTTTCTCGGTGGTAACCGGAAAAACATGTGTAGACGTATAAATTTTTATTTTTATTTTTACCATTCATGCATAGCTAGTCTCCTATACACAATTCAAAGAAAATAACTACACCTGTTATCTCTCCATTGATCTACCTCTTTATTTTAAACGGAGATAGCTCGTGTATTTTTTTTCCATCCGGACGGATATGTAGCTCTTGTCTTATAGATAGCTAGCATGTAGTTTTTTCCTTTTCTTTGTACAGCAGATGGAACTAAGTAATAAATATAGTTGGCCTAACTGAACGTATAAGATCAGAATTTCTTTGTGCTGTCTACACAATGGACGGCAGGCTACCGGACTTCTTCTTTTCGGTAGGTGTGCTAGTTGATCGCGTTTGTTATACGCCGATACATATTCCATATATACATAGATATTTTAAATATTCACCATTAATATATATACTTAATAAAGTTCATGTGTTATACCTCACATGTTAGACGGAGACTATAATGTTACATAACTATTAGTCTCTAGTTAAATCACAGCTGTAAGTTTTAGATCTAACTAATAAAATAATTAAGATTGTGTGGCTTAACGTAGTGGCTTTATTAGATATTCGTATATTTTTTAGTATATAATATATAAATAAAAGATGTTGTGGCCACTGGACAAATGACCTGATAATTTGTACAGATTATTAATACAGAAGAAAATTTACAAAAAAACATAAGTAAATTTACCCAACTCCATTGTTTTTTACATTATTTTCACCTTTCCCTATTAAGAATTTTGTAATTTTAAATAAGTTCCATAAGTTTATTTATTTCTTTTGGTCATTTTCATTGTTGACGCCTTTGCTCCCTTAATTGTTCATAACGATTATGTGCGAAATTGTCACCATGTCATTATGGACTTTGCTTTTACGTGAGAATGGAATGAAATATATGCTATTTTGATTTGATAAGTTCCATAAGATCCTATGGAATAGGAATCTTTGACTCCAGGCTCCAAAAACTAAAAAAAAAATGATAAAAAAACAAAAATCTACCTTTTAAGTTATGAATGTCCTGAAAACTACATAGGATGCATCTTTGCGAGTTTTAATCATGAGTTATATCTTGATGTGAGGAAAACAAAACAAAAAACATGAACCTTCATAGTGAATAGTGCATGTGCTAGGAAATCATGGCACATCAGAATTGGACGGGTACATCGACTACCACAATTAAAAGGATAATTTGCCAATGACCTATAATTGTGATATATCTTGTTATAGAGCAACATGGAGCAACACGCCAGTTCCATTGCGTTGAGATAAAACAATGATATTTAGAAAAGGGAAATGCCAATGATATCTTTGAAACTAGAAACCCCAATGGTTCCCTGCACACTAAAAGCAGCGCTAATATTACGCAGACCACCACTGCAAAGCATGTAAATTTTACTAGTCGAAAGCTTCTGGTTTTTGAAATATTTCAAAATTTTACGTCAATGTTTCAAGAAGTTCATAAAATTTATTTTATAAATACATTCGTATGTCCTGAATACTCATGTGTAGTTTCGGAAAAAAATGTGTCGTATTTTGAGCTACAGGAAAAAAACAAATTTATGGTTGTATATATGGATAGTTTTGTCATAAGTTTTTTTTCCTATTTTCTATAGTTCATAATATAACATATTTTCCTCCAAAATACACGCTTCTTCCAATCATGGATCGATTCCAGTTTGGATGGAATTTCCAGCTGGCTCTCATCTCACCTTGTCAGGCAAGCAGGAGCGATGTACTGTAGCCACTTACAACCTCGCATTGCTGTACTATAAGTACAAGTGCAAAACTGTGGAAGCCAACAGTGATAGTACTGTAGTAGTTGTTGCTTCCAACTTGCTCCGAGACCATCCTAGCTATGCTCAGCTGCGGAGCTATAGTCTGGCGAGCGAGGGCAGCTGCCCGGGCTCTGCCCAGCATCCTCCACAGAAATTACAGCAGGAAGGAGCAACGATCTCCATGGGTGAACCCATGCCGGCCTCGTCAACGCTGCTCAGATGGCCTCGTCAACAAGCTAAATCCGCCGGTGGACATGCTAAAGAAGCCGAAGGAGCGGGTATACACGCCGACGCTGGCCTACGCCGTGCGCCGGCGTGATCCGGAGCTCGTCGGCCCGGCTTCTCATACGCCCCGGGAGACCAAGCATCTGTCGGACCTCGACGACCACGAGGACTCGCGCACGCACATGTCCTTGGCTTTCTTTTACCGTGGCGGACAGAACGGCGTCGACCCGGCCGGCCTCATCCGACGTGCGCTCGGCGAGGCGCTGGTGCAATACTACCCGTTGGCCGGTCGGCTCAGGGAGGTTGAGGGTCAGAAGCTGGTGGTCGACTGCACCGGCGAGGGGGTGCTCTTCGTGGAGGCCGACGCTGACGTACGGCTAGCAGAGCTGGAGGGGGTCGGGCTCAGGCCGCCATTCCCTTGCTGGGACCAGCTGCTCTTCGACCTGGAGGGATCCAGCGGCATGATTGACTGTCCCTTGCTGCATATCCAGGTAAAACATTAGTATGTCATATTTAGAGCATCTCCAGTCGCGTTCCCCGAAGCGTCTCCCAAAGAGATTTAGGGGACGCCGGCTAAAAAAACGTTCCAGTCGCGTGCCCCAAAGGCCGCTTCGGTCCGGACGTGCTCCAAATGTTGTCCGGCGTCTCTAGCCCATCCCCTGTGTATAGAGTCTCTACCGGGGACGCCGGACACGACTTTTACACTTACTTTTTGTTTGGAGGTCGCGTTTGAGGGACGTGGCTAGAAAAGGGACCTTCTCCAAACGAAAATTTTGTCCGGACGTCCCCCAAACGACTAATCCGGCGCTTTGCCCGGACATCGTTTGGGGGACGCGACTGGAGATGCTCTTAGTGGAGACAATTGGGAAGTTTCAATTAGATATCATGAAATAACAATTGAAATTATTAAATAAACTCTATGATAAGACTTGACAAGCATTTCGATGCCATCCTTGAACGTGTACATTAACCGTCAAACTGAATAAATATTGCAGTATTCCATGGATCCATAATCTAACCAACAATTGGCTACGATATGACCAGGTAACGCGACTGCTCTGCGGGAGCTTCGTATTCGCGCTCCGCTTCAACCACACCATCTGCGACGGAATTGGCATCGCCCAGTTCATGAACGCCATCGCCGAGCTCGCCCGCGGCCTTCCGTCCACCACAATCGCGCCCGTCTGGTCTCGCGAGCTCCTCAAGGCGCGCGACACACCCATGCCTTCCCTTACGCACCGTGAGTTCGACGTGCTACTTCAGCCGTCTCCCCCGGCCGATGATATGGTCATGCGTTCTTTCACTTTCGGCGCATCAGACCTCGCCGCCATCAAGAAAAGCCTCCCTGCGCTCCTCCACGACACCACCACCACCTTCGAGGCCCTCGCCGCGTTCTTCTGGCGTGCTCGCGCCACGGCGCTCGAGCTCCCCCCAGGTGGGAATGCTCCGCTAATGGTCATCGCAAACATCAGGGGCGTTGCTGAGATGAGCCTGCCCGCGGGGTACTATGGCAACGCGATTGTGCCCTCCACGGTGATGGTCGATCCGGCGGTGCTACGTGGCGGCTCGTTGGGTGATGTTGTGGCGTTGGTACGGCAGGCGAAGGCCGCGGTGACCTCCGAATACGCTCGTTCCTTTATACGCGGTGACCAGCGGTACATCCTGTCGGCAAACATGTTCCTACTCTCTGACGCCCGTCGCCTTGGGTTCGACCGTGTGGACTTCGGGTGGGGCGAGCCGGTGTACGCTGGCCCAGCCGACACTTACTTCGGTGTGAGTTTCTTCATCACCGGTAAGGATCGCGATGGAGAGGACGTAGTTGTCGTGCCGGTCGTGCTGCCGCAGCTGGCAATGTATCGGTTAGTCACGGAGGTGGAGAAGCTGTTAAACCTATGAAGTCTCAGTTATCTTATCTACAATTGTATTTCGTATTTCCTTCCTTCCATTTGCATAACTTTCAGTTGGAGCCTGTGTGCGTCATCCTGGTAGATGCGCATTGATAGAGCCCTTGATAGAGCCCATGTTTCCCGACTCTGGGATGGCACGATTAGATCGTGGGTTTTCCTTCTTGTGTAAATATTTCGTTTTCGATGTTGAATAAAGGAAAACGCTCTCATACATAGCGTTCACCTGCTTGCCGGTGCGACGCGAGGGCAAACGAAAATGGCTCCAAATCTTTTCCTAATAGCACTTTCACATGAAAAAGGCTCTTATACATAGCGTCCTCTGGCATCCCCGTGCAACGCGTGGGCAGACGAAAATGGATCCAAAAAGTGTTTCCCTAATAGTAGTCCCACATGGAAAACGCTTGTATACATAGCATCCTCTTGCTTCCCCGTGCGATGAGTGGGGAGACGAAAGTGGCTCTAAACCTTTGCCTAATAGCACTTCCACATGGAAACACTCGCATGCATAGCATCCTTCTGCTTCACCGTGCGATGCGTGGGCAGACGGAAATGGCCCAAAGTCTTTCCCTAATAGCACTTCCACATGGTGAGGTATCAATTTAGCGTATGCCCCAATAGCAAATGATGGTATGGGAGCATATGTAAGCAAATATGTGATGATGCACTGGTAGAAAAATGGCCTTCCGGGAAGCCCCATTAGTCGCCAAAATATAGGAACCGCGACTAATGGGGTCTTTAGTCGCGGTTCGGGTGGCGAACCGCGACTAAAGAGCTGGGCCCAGCGCGCTCGCTGGCCAGCTGGTGGACGGGAGGGCTTTAGTCGCGGTTGGCCAGGCCAACCGCGACTAAAGGTCCTCGAGGCTTTAGTCGCGGTTGGCCAGGCCAACCGGGACTAAAGGCCCATCCCTATAAAAGGGCCTCAGCTCACAAAGCACTTAGCCATTTGGTGCCACTTCTCTTCACAAGCTTCACAAGGGGGTGTAGGTTTGCTTTTGGTTCCTCTTATGCACACAAGGTGTTTGATAAAAATGCCCCAAGAGCATGAAACAAACATGATATGAAGTGTTGGAGCCACACTTGAGCTTCCTTATTTATTTTTTCCTCCTCGATCGCGGTTAGCAACTTGAACCTTTTCATGTGTCATTGATAAAATATGCATGTGTGTAGTTCATTGTTTAATTTATATTGTTTGTAGCTAGTTAGTTTAACAAATGCATGATGGTTAATTATATATTTTATATTATAATAATGCAGATGAATCGGCAATGGATGTACGGTAACCGACTCTCCGGCGAGTTCACTACGGGTTTGAAAGATTTCCTCGTAGTGGCTAATGCGAACAAGCAGGGGGGTTTGTTATCTCGTCCATGTGTTAACCGTAAGAATCGGAAGGGTTACTCTTCCTCAAGAGATGTTCACATGCACCTGCTTCGGCACGGTTTCATGCCAAGCTATAATTGTTGGACCAAGCATGGAGAAAGAGGGGTTATAATGGAAGAAGATGAAGAAGGGGATGATTTCATCGATGAAAGCTATCTTGCTCATTTCGGTGATACTTTCATGGAGGATGCTGAAGGTGAAGGGGAAGGTGAAGAAGAGGCACGTGATGAGCCCGTTGATGATCTTGGTCGGACCATTGCTGATGCACGGAGACGCTGCGAAACGGAAAAGGAGAGGGAGAATTTGGATCGCATGTTAGAGGGTCACAGAAAGGCGTTGTACCCCGGATGCGATGATGGTCTGAAAAAGCTGGGCTGCACACTCGGATTTGCTGGAATGGAAGGCACGGGCAGGTGTAGCTGACTCGGCATTTGAAAACTTGCTGAAAATGTTGAAGAATATGTTTCCAAAGAATAACGAGTTGCCCGCCAGTACGTACGAAGCAAAGAAGGTTGTCTGCCCTCTAGGTTTAGAGGTTCTGAAGATACATGCATGCATCAACGATCGCATCCTCTACCTCGGTGAATACGAGAATTTGAATGAATGCCCGGTATGCACTCGCATTGCGTTATAAGATCAGAGGCGATGACCCCGGTGGCGATGTTGAGGGCCGGAAACCCAGGAAGAGGGTTCCCGCCAAGGTGATGTGGTATGCTCCTATAATACCACGGTTGAAACGTCTGTTCGGGAACAAAGAGCATGCCAAGTTGTTGCGATGGCACAAAGAGGACCGTAAGTCCGACGGGGAGTTGAAACACCCCGCGGATGGAACGCAATAGAGAAAGATCGACAGAGAGTTCAAAGATTTTGCAGCTGACGCAAGGAACATAAGATTTGGTCTAAGTACGGATGGCATGAATCCTTTTGGCGAGCAGAGCTCCAGCCATAGCACCTGGCCCGTGACTCTATGCATCTACAACCTTCCTCCTTGGTTGTGCATGAAGCGGAAGTTCATTATGATGCCAGTGCTCATCCAAGGTCCGAAGCAACCCGGCAACGACATCGATGTGTACCTAAGGCCATTAGTTGATGAACTTTTACAGCTGTGGGGCAGACCTTGTGTCCGTGTGTGGGATGAGCACAAAGAAGAGGAATTTGACCTACGAGCGTTGCTTTTCGTAACCATCAACGATTGGCCTGCTCTTAGTAACCTTTCCGGACTCGTCAAATAAGGGATACAATGCATGCACGCACTGCTTACATGAGACTGAAAGTGTACATTTGCCAAATTGTAAGAAGAACGTGTACCTTGGGCATCGTCGATTTCTTCCGAAAATTCATCCAGTAAGAAAGAAAGGCAAGCATTACAATGGCAAGGCAGATCACCGGCCGAAGCCTGCGGAACGTACTGGTGCTGAGGTATTTGATATGGTCAAGGATTTGAAAGTCATCTTTGGAAAGGGTCCTGGCAAACAATCAGTTCCGAAGGGAGCTGACGGGCACGCAGCCATGTGGAAGAAGAAATCTATATTCTGGGAGCTAGAATATTGGAAAGTCCTAGAAGTCCGCTCTGCAATCGACGTGATGCACGTTACGAAGAATATTTGCGTGAACCTCCTAAGCTTCTTGGGCGTGTATGGGAAGACAAATGATACAAAGGAAGCACGACAGGACCAAGCAACGTTTGAAAGACCCTGATAACCGGCATCCGGAATGGTTTCAAGGTCGTGCCAGCCTACGCTCCGACCAAAGAAGAGAAGGTCATCTTTTTTGAATGCCCGAGCAGTATGAAGGTCCCGTCTGGATTCTCGTCCAATATAAAGGGAATAATATACATGGCGGAGAAAAAGTTCCAAAACCCGAAGTCTCATGATCGCCACGTGATTATGACGCAATTGCTTCGATTGCTTTGAGGGGCTCCTGCCGGAAAATGTTCGAGTAGCCATTGTGAAGCTATGTGCATTCCTCAATGCAATCTCTCAGAAGGTAATCAATCCAGAAGTTCTACCACGGTTACAGAACGATGTGGTCCAATGTCTTGTCAGGCGATATTATATATGTGCCGACCGGACAAGAAGAAGATGATATCTCTTCTTATCTGAACCTTGACGGTGAAGATGAAGGGCGCCGTCAGCAAGATGATGCCGAAGAAACGTCGATAAACGACGATCTTCAAATGGAAGTAGCAACCACCTCCGGCGCCGAGGTATATATATGCATTGAGCCTCTGGTGATACAAACTAACTGATTTGAATAATTATGTGTGTACTAACGCGCGCGACTCTCTTTCTTATTTTAGCCCTCGGCCGGATCGTCGAAACAATCGAGTACGTCGTCAAAGCGTGGCGCAACCAAGACGATGAAACCAGGAGAAACATGCACCATCGAGGTTGTCGACGAGGCAACCGGCAGGCCGCTGGAGCCCCGCAAGAACGCCACCAAGTTTGTCAACCAATGCGGAGCCATTGTTAGAGACAACGTCTCGATCACCGTCCAGGAGTGGAATGAGCCCAAGAAGGCACGAGTTGGTTTCACTTTTGTCGATAAGAGAACAAAAAAAGATTGCTTCAACAAGCTTATGGAACATTTCGTTCTACCTCCGGAATACAACAAATTCGATGAGGAGGGTAACAAGATTGAGGAAAACAAGGAGAGGAGGAGGCTAGTCAAACAGTTCGCTCTTCATAAGATGTCCGCGGCATTCCGGAAATTCAAGCAAAATCTAGCCCATGACTTTGTCAAGGAGAACAAGACTCCGGATTTCAAAGGACAATATGAGAAACTGAAACATGATTGGCCAGAATTTGTGAAGCAAAAGAAATCGGAGCAGTTCCTTGAAATATCGAAAAAAAATAAGGAAAATGCGGCTAAGAAGGAGTACAATTATATTATGGGGCCAGGAGGGTATCGCCTTTCGGAGCCTAGGTGGGAGAAGATGGAGAACGAGCTGAGGGCGCGAGGAATCCATCCAGGTACGGAGGGATGGTACCCAAGGGCCAAAAGCTGGTGGTACGGGCATGGGGGGTCGCTGAACCCAGAGACAGGGGAGTGTGTTTACCGGGGCAAAATAATTAAACCCACCCAAAAGCTTATTGAGGCAATGAGGGATGCTCAAGAGGGGAAGATCAAGCCCTCGGGAATCCTGAACACGGAGGACGTGTACGAGGCATGGGGCACATTCCGTGGAAAATAGGGTTCCCCCAGAACGATGACCTACGGTTACAGAAGCCGTAAGAGAAAGATGGATCGGGAAGCAGATGTTGTGGTGCGGTTGGCATCGGAAATGGATGTGATGAAGAAAACCGTGAGTGTACTAGTAGCCGAAAGAGATGCAGCTCGGGCGCAAGCATGAAGATCATCCATTGGATCTCGGAAGCCAGCAGCGAGAGAAGCAGCGTGGCTTCCACGGAGGCCCCACCGGCTGGTGCACCGACGATCGAAATTACTGCACCGGAGCCTCTGGTGGTGGAAATTACTGCACCGGAGCCTCCTCGCTACCCCGTGGACGATATAAAGGAGATGAAAGAATGTCATCTCGTATTATCCTATCGGGAACATGTCCATGAAGGTAGCCATCGACGTGTGCTTTACCATGTTTACCTGGAGCACTCCACCACAACAACCCCATTCAAGATGGCTATGCTCGTGTCACTGGTGGAGGACATAGTCCAAGGGTTTGAGGACCTGGACATTGACATTGCTACACCTGAAGGGGCGAGAAGACTTGGAGATGTCAAGCGCCAGCTCATTCTATGGCAAAAGAAGTTTATCAAGTTTCCAGGCGAGGCGCCAACAAGTCCACCCCCCTACGGTGGTGGTGGCGGTGGCGGTGGTGGTGGTGGTGGTGGTGCTTCACCTACACCTCCTTCACGTGAGCCGACGCCGCCCCCCATTCACCTCCGGCGGGTAGCAGCCGCCGCCCCGGTCCGCCCCGGGCGGGTGCGTACGCCGCCCCCAATCCACCTCCGGCGAAGAAGCGAAGCAGTCCTGGACTATCAACCCGGACCCTTATGTACCTAAGACCACAAAGGTACCGGAGCCATCACTGAAGCCTCTCCCCACGAGGCCTTAGGAACGTACTGCCGAGGAAGTCGACGCGGCCGCGACTCGCAATTATGAGAAATGGAAGGCGGAATGCAAGAAGAATAGAGAGCCCGAGCCCAAGCAAGTATTTTCTGAGAAGCAAAAGAGCTGGGCTAAGTCATTTTTGAACACACCGTCCCAAGCCGCGAAGAATCCGCCCGACGACTATGCACGTGAACTTCGTAGGCAAGCACTCGCGTTCAAGAGGAACCAAGAGTTGGCGGAGAAGCGAGGAGAAGAAAGCCTTGGAGGAGGCCGAGAAAAAATTAGAAAGGGGGAAAGAAGTTGCCCAGCTCGGGGAACAAAGTAAACAATCGATCGCCCCGCTCATAGTGCAAGCCGCCGGTCCGGATGCCCCCGATATCATAGCAGCTGCGGCAGCACATGGATTGACCGTAACGAGTGCCGTAGAACAAGCGGCCAACTTAGGTATCACTCTTCGTGCACTCGTTAGGCCTTGATGAGGCGCCAATGAAGGACGTAGTATTTACATATGTGGAGAATGGCCCTCTCGTCGAGCTCGCGCAGAAGAGGATCTACCTCGACAAATGAAAGGTCTCGCTAAATTGGTACAAGGGTTACATAAAACTTAAAAACGCCAAAGACTATATTTATGCGGAAGTTAGATATGAGCATCACTTCAAACATTACTATATAACAATTCATCGGAGTGAATTGTTCCAGCTGTTCAATCTGCGCGAGCTCGACAAATCTATCATCAGTTGCTACGTTCTGTAAGTGATTTTCTAATTTCTACCCCATCTCGTTCATTGCCTGCACTATATATATATATATATATATATATATATATATATATATATATATATATATATATATATATATATATATATATATATATATATATATATGACATATTCATACTATACCCGGGTGTAGTTACACCCACGTGTGTTTCTCATAATCTAGAGAGTATCTATCATACCGGATAGTATGTACATGTAGTATGAAGTATATAAAACTATTTTGGAAGTATATATACTACTTTGCAGGCAAGTATGTACATTTTTTTACGTAGACTCATTTTATACGTATACATATGCATGTATTTCGGATATATAGTGCAAACTATGGGTTCACTTGCATTTTTTTCACAAAACTTTATTTGGAGTATCTTAGATATAGTATACGAACATACTCAAACCGATAAAGTATCATAGATACTTCCGTATGGTAGTATATTAGACATGGGTGTAACTACACCCAGGGGTAGGAAGTATTTATCATATATATATATATATATATATATATATATATATATATATATATATATTGTCCTAACTATCTTGTTGTGTACGATATTATGCAGAATGAAGAAGCGGGAAATGCGAATAAGGAACATCCATGATGTTGGGTTCATTGTGTAGGATCACGTTGCATAGAAAACAAAAAATTTCCTACCGCGAACACGCAATCCAAGCCAAGATGCAATCTAGAAGACGGTAGCAACGAGGGGGTATCGAGTCTCACCCTTGAAGAGATTCCAAAGCCTACAAGATGAGGCTCTTGTTGTTGCGGTAGACGTTCACTTGCCGCTTGCAAAAGCGCGTAGAAGATCTTGATCACGATCGCTTCCGGCGCCACGAACGGGCAGCACCTCCGTACTCGGTCACACGTTCGGTTGTTGATGAAGACGACGTCCACCTCCCCGTTCCAGCGGGCAGCGGAAGTAGTAGCTCCTCTTGAATCCGAGGGTCGGTGGTGGTGGAGAAATCCGGCGGAGCTTCGCTTAAGCGTGCGGGATGTG
>NC_061508.1:60961534-61031676 GCF_022539505.1 Lolium rigidum
GAGGCGGGATCGAAAGAAAAAGGTAAGTGACCAAATATGAGGTGCCAAAAATAATTCAAGAAAAGAAAGTTTTATAGTGCATAGAGGATGACATGCGGGTCCCGATTAGCAGCAGCGGTATCACCGTTTGAGAGGTGGCGAGGGATCGAAAGAAAAAGGCAAGTGACCAAATTTGAGGTGCCAAAAAAACTCCAAGAAAAGAAAGTTTTATAGTACATAGAGGATGACATGCGGGTCCCATTTAGCAGCAGCGGTATCACCGTTTGAGAGGCGGCGGGGATCGAAAGAAAAAGGTAAGTGACCAAATATGAGGTGCCAAAAATAATTCAAGAAAAGAAAGTTTTATAGTGCATAGAGGATGACATGCGGGTCCCGGTTAGCAGCAGCGGTATCACCGTTTGAGAGGCGGCAGGGGATCGAAAGAAAAAGGCAAGTGACCAAATTTGAGGTGCCAAAAAAACTCCAAGAAAAGAAAGTTTTATAGTACATAGAGGATGACATGCGGGTCCCATTTAGCAACGGCGGTATCACCGTTTGAGAGGCGGCGGGGATCGAAAGAAAAAGGCAAGTGACCAAATATGAGGTGCCAAAAATAATTCAAGAAAAGAAAGTTTTATAGTGCATAGAGGATGACATGCGGGTCCCAGGTTAGCGGCAGCGGTATCACCGTTTGAGAGGCGGCGGGGATCGAAAGAAAAAGGCAAGTGACCAAATTTGAGGTGCCAAAAAAACTCCAAGAAAAGAAAGTTTTATAGTACATAGAGGATGACATGCGGGTCCCATTTAGCAGCGAGCGGTATCACCGTTTGAGAGGCGGCGGGGATCGAAAGAAAAAGGCAAGTGACCAAATTTGAGGTGCCAAAAAAACTCCAAGAAAAGAAAGTTTTATAGTGCATAGAGGATGACATGCGGGTCCCGAGTTAGCGGCGGCGGTATCACCGTTTGAGAGGCGGCGGGGATCGAAAGAAAAAGGCAAGTGACCAAATTTGAGGTGCCAAAAAAAACTCCAAGAAAAGAAAGTTGATTGCACATAGAGGATGACATGCGGGTCCCATTTAGCGATGGCGGTCTCAACGTTTCCAAGGCGGCAAGGGATCAAAGAAAAAGGAAGTAGCCGAGAAATCGAGGGGTCAAAAAAATCCAAGAATAGAAAGAATTTTGGTTCATAGAGGATGACATGCGGGACCCATGATCTGCATCGTAAACGGCTCGATCGGAGAACGTTGAACGAGATGGCGCGATCGAGAAAAAAACAATGCCGGAGAGGCTGCCATCGGGCCCTACATCCCTCGGCGGTGCGGATTTGCGTTGACTCGGCCGGCGAACCCGAGAGTCGCGATGCACCACGTCCCGGGCCACCATACGCGACGTTTTGGCCGCTTTCGTCGGGCTAGGTGGCCTCAAAAACGAGAAAAAAAGTTTTGACATGCACCACGGAGGGACCAAAATCGTCGGCCATGGTACACCAGCAACCACGGCGCGACTTCAACTTCGTCGGCCATGGCAACTTTTCTTGTAGTGTTGTCGTTCCACGTGTCCAGTCACAATTGGTTGACTGAAGATTTCTGTTTATCTACAAGTTCGGTATGTGTCCAAACTGTGGAGCAAGCTCTGCCAATCAGGATGCGCCATGTGTACTGTACATGAACTTTGTTGGAAGTAGACGTTGTCGGATGATGTCACTCTAGACGATAGATGAGTACGTCACGCGACACGGCAGAGCCGACAGGGACACACGTTCTCTGACATGTCTGACCTCCTGCCACGTACGGATATTCCCGTCATAATGCACCAGGCCGGCTGGCTTTGGGATTGGACCTAGCCGTCATGGATCCATGACGTGATTTTCTAACCGTCAGTCTGGCCATCTGTGACGCGAGGTCCGCCATGGTCCTGCAAACCGTCAGCATCACGTGTCTGTGACGCATTTTTGACATTCACCGACGAACTAAAATCGTTATAGACTAGCCAATTGTTACTAGTGGATTCACCCAAACCCGCAGCCCGTGAGGACTACTCACACATAATATCAAGATTAAGATAAAACATAGATATCATTGTGCAAAATACTTAGATTGAAATCACAATATTGTTACAATGGTCGCTAATCGCAAGGAGATCTCTATTACAAGGGTGATGGCTATGGCTATGGAGGAGATGGAGGATGGAATGGATGAACTAAGGAATGGATCTCCTTCGTTGTGTTGCAGATGGATCTGGTGGATGGCGGCTCTGTTTGGCGACGAATGGCTCTCTGTTCGATATCGGTTCCTTCACGAATTTTATAGAGTTTGACCTCGGGAACGCAGCTGCGCACGGTACGGGCGGGAGTACGGGCGAGGCTTGCAGGTGCCGGTGCCAATTAAAGCCCTTGTGACCGCCTTTCCGAGCGTAGTCAACTTTGCCATGCTCCTGACGCGATTTTCTTCAGTAATTGCATATCCATTTGCCATTATGATGTGATATCCTTCACAACATCCAAAACTAGAAGAGATTGCACATTTTTGCATTGATTAGGCATTAGTAGCATGTTGAGAGGCAAACTTAGTCAATTTCTCAGCTATCAGCGACATCGTACCTTAAGTGTGTGACCCTACGGGTTCGCGAATATGTGGACATGACTATATTCATAGCCAATGGTTAATAGAGGGATTTTAAGATCCATAATAGCCCACATATATTCAACGATGATCTCATCGAGTGAACCACTTTTGTCATACATATATAATTTCCATGTCCTGCGATATCTTAGTTACCCGAGATTTGATTGCCGGTATGTCCATACCATGTTCTTATCTCGTTACTGGGTAAGTACTCTTTTCTCGTTGTAATATCACAACCTCTTGTGACCTAGTCACGTGTTTGCAAACGGTAGAGTGTGTATTACGGAGAGGGTCTAGAGAATATATTTCCGTTACTTAGATGGACAAATCCCACTCTTGATAACATACAACCCAACAAGTATCTTATGGAACACATGCCTGATAGCTTTATAATCATCTAATTCCGAAGTGATGCTTGCAACAAGCTATGCATTCTTTCAATACCCGGGAATTATATAATCTCATGGTCAAAGTAATAGTATAGATGACAATAGAAAAGCTTCGCAATTAGAACTATATAACACGATCAATTGCTATGCTTTGGTTAGGTCAAGTCCATTTATTATTCTCCTTAATAATATGACCTCGCTAATAAGTGACACCATATCCATGGTTAAGGAAACCAATAACCAACATTTACTTAATGAACTAGTATAGAGACATACTAGGGACACTTCATTTGTTTCTCCACACAAGTATTATGTTTCTGAATAATACAAACAAGCGTGGTGAACAAATAATATCACGAACATGAATAATAAATATCCTTTATTATTGCCCTTGGCACCAGTGCTAACATCATCTCTAGCCGAAGCCCTTTTCGCGGCCGTATGAGAAAATTTGCTCCTCTAACGGCCAAAAGCAGCTCTAACCGAAGCCACGAAATTGGTTAGAGGAGCAAATATAGGATAGTGACTCCTATAATCTTCCTCCACTCATTCAAACATTCTGAGCCACGAACTCGACTCCTAGAATTTCCCCTCCCACCCAAAAACGCCGCCAGTCGTCGCCGGCATCGGGATTCTCCCCTCCACCGGCCAAAATGTCACCGGAGCTTGCCTCCGTAGCCTACGACGCCTATGATGTCTCGGAAACGGTTGGGCATCACCAACGTCGCGCGGTCGACGGTAGAGGCCGCCAAGACCACCTCCAAGTCGTTCGAGGCCACGGAGAATGCGGGGAAGGTGGGCCATCCGCCCTTGCTCCGGTGCTGAGTGGGCCGCGTGTGCTGAAGCCGATGGAGGTCATGATCGCCCTTTCACTGGCGGCAGAGGAGAAGAAGAAAATAAATGATGCATCCAAGCTTGCAACGAAGGGCAAGCCCAATGGGACCTCCAAGGCCACACCGTAGTCTTCCTCGATGGCCACCGTCGCACCTCAAGATGACGCCCGCGAGGTGATCGACGAAATTCCTGGGCCGACTCCGAGTGCCACCGAGGTGTCCGTCGCACAGTTCATGTCAACTCGAACAATCTCACTACCAAGGGCTCGATGACCTCAACATCAGCAGAGACGAAGAGGTGGCGTCTAACGAAAAGGCCGACGATGACTACTTGGACGGGGAAGAGGAGGCCACTGAGGATGCTGAAGAAGAGGAGACCGTGTGGTGGAGGCGCCGACCAAGGGCAAGGGCAAGGGCAAGGGCAAGGGCAAAGGCAAGAACAAGGACAAGGTCACGCGCAAGAGGTCCACTAACTATAGCGAGGAAGAAGATGTGACAAGGCCACGTGCATGTTTGTAGTATGAATATGTGCCATGTGGTATGGAGATTTGAAAATGATGATGGAAAAAAATTTAGTCCTCTAAATTTTTGGGGATCGAATCTGACGGCCGAAGTTTAGAGAAGAAAAAATATAAAAATCCACTTTAGGAATACATTTTCCTTTATTCAACATCGATGACAAAATGTTCACACAAGAAGCAACGGCTGCGAACGTGCACTCAGTCATGGCGCATCTACCAGGATGGCACATACAGGCTCCAACTGAAAGTTAAGCAAACGGAATGAAATACCAAATACGGAGTACAATCGTAGCTAAGATAACGGAGGCTTCACAGGGTTTAACAGCTTCTCCACCTCTTTGGCAAGCCGATCCATTGCCAGCCACGGCAACACGACCGGCACGACAACTCGGTCCTCCCCATCGCGATCCTTACCGGTGATGAAGAAACTCACACCGAAGTGAGTGTCGGCTGGGCCAGCGTAAACTGGCTCGCCCCACCCGAAGTCCACACGGTCGAACCCGAGACGACGGGCATCAGAGAGCACGAACATGTTTGCCGGCCACAAGAACCGCCGGCCAACCATCACCATCTCGTCGATAATGGAACGAGCGTATTCGGGGGTCACTGCGGCTTTCGCTTGCCGCACCAGCGCCACGGCATCGCCCAGCGAGCAGCCACGTAGCACCTCTGGGTCAACCAGCACCGTGGAGGGCACACACGCGTTGCCATAGTACCCCGCGGGCAGGCTCATGTCGGCAGCGCCCCTGATGTTAACGACGATCATTAGGGGAGCGTTCCCGCCTGGGGGGAGCTCGAGCACCGCGGCGCGAGCACGCCAGAGGAACGCCGCGAGGACCTCGAAGGTGGTGGCGGTGTCGCGGAGGAGCGGAGGGAGGCTTTTCTTGATGGTGGCGAGGTCTGGTGCGCCGAAGGTGAAAGAACGCATGACCGTATCGCCGGCCGGCGGAGGCGGCTGAAGTAGTCGGCCGAACTCGCGGTGCGTAAATGAAGGCATAGGCGGGTCGCGAGCATTGAGGAGCTCGCGGGACCAGACGGGTGCGAAGGTCGTGGACGGGAGGCCGCGGGCTAGCTCGGCGATGGCGTTCATGAACTGGGCGATGCCGATTCCGTCGCAGATGAGGTGGTTGAAGCGGAGCGCGAATACGAAGCTGCCGCAAAGCAGACGTGTCACCTGGTCATGTCGTAGCCAATTGTTGGTTAGATTATGGATCCATAGAATACTGCTATATTTATTTCAGTTTACTTAATAATTTCAATTGTTATTTCACGGTATATATCTTAATTGAAACTTGCCAATTGTCTCCGCTAAATATGAAATCCTAATGTTTTACTTGGATATGCAGCAAGGGACAGTCAAACACGCCGCGGGATCCCTCCACGTCGAAGAGCAGCTGGTCCCAGCAAGGGAACGGCGGCATGAGCCCGACCGCCTCCAGCTCTGCCAGCCGTACGTCAGCGTCGGCCTCCACAAAGAGTACCCCCTCGCCGGTGCAGTCGACCATCGGCTTCTGACCCTCAACCTCCCTGAGCCGACCGGCCAACGGGTAGTAGTGCACCAGCGCCTCGCCGAGCGCACGTCGTATGAGGCCGGCCGGGTCGACGCCGTTCTGTCCACCAGCGCCACGGTAAAAGAGCGCCAAGGACAAGTGCACGCGCAAGCCCTCCTGGTCGTCGAGGTCCGACAGATGTTTGGTCTCCCGGGGCGTATGGGCAGCCGGGCCGACGAGCTCCGGATCACGCCGGCGCACTGCGTAGGCTAGTCTCGGCGTGTATACCCGCTCCTTCGCCTGATTCAGCATATCCACCGGCAGAATTAGCTTGTCAGTCGAGCCATGTGAGCTGAATTGACGAGGCCGGCATGGGTTCACCCATGGAGTTCGTTGCTCCTTCGTGCTGTAATTTCTGTGGAGGATGCTGGGCAGAGCCCGGGCAGCTGCCCTAGCTCGCCAGACTCTAGCCCCGTAGCTGAGCATAGCTAGGATGGTCTCGGAGCAAGTTGGAAGCAACAACTACTACAGTACTATCACTATTGGCTTCCACAGTTCTGCATGTGTACTTATAGTACAGCAATATGATATTGTAACCGGGCACACTACATCGCTCTTGCTTGCTCGACAAGGTGAGATTTTATTTTTCGAAATGGTCGACGAGGTGAGATGAGCGGCAGCCAGCTGGAAATTCCATCCAGCCTGGAATCGATCCATCGATTGGAAGAAGCGCGCGAATTTTGGAGGAAAATATGTTGTATTATGAACTATATAAAAAAGAAAAACTTATGACAAAAACTGTCCCTATATACAACTATTTTTTTTCATGTAGCTCAAAATACAACACATTGTATTCAGGACATATGTATGTATTCATGAAATAAATTTTATGAATTTTTTGAAACATAGAATTATTATTTTTAAATATTTTTAAAACCGGAAGGACTGGTACGCAGCTGCATCAAATCGACTAGTAAAATGTAAATCCTTTGCACGTGGTGGCCTGTGCAATATCACCGCTGCTTTTAGTGTGCAGGGAACCATTGGGTTTTCTCCTTTCAAAGATATCATTGGTTATGATTAGTATTTCCCTTTTCTAGATATCATTTGTTTTATCTCAATGCAATGGAACTGGAGTGTAAATCCATGTTGCTCTATAACAAGATATATCACGATTATAGGTTATTGACAAATTATCTTCTTAATTTTGCTAGTCCATGTACCCGTCATTTCCGGTATGCTATGATTTCCTAGCAAATGCACTACCATAAATGTTCATGATTTTTTTCTGTGTTGCTCACATCAAGATGTAACTCATCATTAAAACTCGCAAAGATGCTGATTCCAATGCAATTTTCTAGGACTTTCATAACTTGTAAGGTAGATTTTTGTTATTTTTTTCAAAATTTTGTGATTTTTGGAGCCTGGAGTCAAAGATCCGTATTCCAAACCTTGGTAGCCCTATCAAATCGAAATAGCCTATATTTGATTCCATGCTCACGTAAAAGCAGAGTCGATAATGACATGGTGACATCACACATAATCGTTATGAACAATTAAGGGATCAGAGGTGTCAACAATGAAAATGACAAAAAAAAACTTATGGAACTTATTAAAATTACAAAATTCTAAATATGGAAAGCTAAAAATAATCTAAAATGGAGTTGGTTGTTACTTATGCTTTTTTTTTGTAAATTTTCTTCTATGTTCATAATTTGTATAAATAACGAGGTCATTTGTCCAGTGGCCACATCATCTATTATCTATATATTATATACTATGGATGTCTAATAAAGCCACCGCATTAAGACACACAATCTTAATTATTGTGATGGTTAGATCTAAAACTTACGGATGTGATTTAACTAGAGATTAATAGTTACTTAACATTATAGTAGTGTTTGACACGTCTGTATATCATGTGAGGTATAACACGTGAACTTTATCAAGTATATATATTAATGGTGGAAATTTAAAATATCTATCTATATTTGGAATATGTATTGGCGCATAACAAACACGATCAAATAACACACCTACCGAAAAGAGGAAGTCTGGTAGTCTGCCGTTCGTTGTCTGGACATCACAAAGAAGTGCTGATGTTGTACGTTCAGTTAGGCCAACTTTATTTATTAGTTAGCTCAATCTGTTGTATATTAAAGAAAAGAAAAAAACTACACCCTACCTATCTACAAGACTGGACCTACATATCTGTCCGACGGAAAAAGAATACACGAGCTATCTTAGTTTTAAATAAAGATTAGTTCAGATAACGCGTTTAGTTATTTTCTTCGAATTGTGTATAGGAGACTACTGTGCATTTACAATAAAAATAAAAATAAAAATATATACGCTTACATATGGTTTTTCGGTTACCACCCATAAAAATACCGCCAAACAAAAATACAGGTATTTATATAATTTTCTCAAATTTAAAGAACTTTAACAAATTTTGAACCAATTTGAAAATATGTTTGATACACCTCGAGTGGTATTTTTGACGTTACTTTTGGCACTTGTACTCAAATATTATAACACAGACACTATTTCTACCATACTAAAAGCAATATACGGATTTCTAATAAATCCACCATATTAAGCCACACAATCTTAATTATTTTGATGGTTAAATCTAAAACATACGGTTGTGATTTAGCTAGAGATTAATAATTATACGTAACAATATAGTCATGTTTGACACGTCCGCACACAAACACGATCAACTAGCACGCCTACCGAAAAGAAGAAGTCTGATATCCTGCCGTCCGTTATCTAGATAACACAAAGAAATCCTAATGTTGTATGTTCTGTTAGGCCAACTCTATTTATTACTTAAATCTGTTGTATATTAAAGGAAACAAAACTACACGCTACCTTTCTATAAGACATGAGCTACATATTCCGTTTGGATAGAAAAAATACACAGGGCTTACGCGTATCCCTAGGTCGGTAAATTTGACGATGATAATGCAACATATGTATTATAAAATATATATCATTAGAAAGATTAGATGTTCTACTTTCTAATAATATAATTTTTATAATATACAAATGATATTATGTTCGCCAAATTGACAATCTAGGGATACGCGCAAGTCCTATGAACTTGGACGGAGGAAGTACCTATGATATCACTATCATCTCTTTCATCTTTAATTGATGTGCCACATCAGATTTTTGCATACATGTAGTGCATGATACTAGCTATGATACTACCATTGTGAAAAGTCTCAGCGCATAAGACTGCTCATAGTGGGAGTAACATAGCTAGTAATATCACATATCTCAAGGTATTTTGGTGACATGTCATGCTAATAAATGAAGAAAGAGAGTAAGGTTGTAACTAGCTATGTTACCATAACATCACACACCTCAAGGCAAGATGAGTCTACAACATAATAAATGATACAATGCGTGATACCACATACTATAAAAAAAGTTATGCGCCAATACATGAGGTTAATATATATACTTGATAAAAGTAGTAACCTAAACTAGTAACATGACATATGTTACTAGTCTAAGTTACTCCCCACTATTAACCAGCCTAACAACCGCAATCAACTAGCACACCTAAAAGAAGAATTCAGGTAGCCTATCGCCCGTTGTCTAGACATCATAAAGAAGCCCTGATGTTGTAGTACGTTCACTTAGGCAAACTCTATTTATTACTTAGCTCCATCTGCTGTATAAAGGAAAGAAAAAATAACTACACGCTACCTAGACAGGAGCTACATATCCGTAAAGATGGCAAAAGAATACACGAGCTATCTTAGTTTGAAATAAATATTAATTTGATGGAGATAATGTGTAGTTATTTTCTTTGAATTGTGTATAGGAGGCTAGCTATGCATGTCAAGTAAAAATAAAAATAAGTATATATACCCCTACACATGGTTTTCATGTTACCACACCGAGAAAAAATACTGTCAAACGAAAATACAGGTATTTACCTAACTTTCTCAAATTTAAAGAATTTTGACAAATTATGAAGGAATTTGAAATATGTTTAATAAATCTCAAATGGTATTTTCGACGGTGCTTTTGGTACTCGTACTCAAATATTATAACACAGACACTATTTCTACCATAATAAAAGCAATATATGGATGTCTTATAAAGCACCACATCAAGCAACACTATCTTAACTATTTTGACGGTTAGATCTAAAACTTACGACTGTGATTTAGCTATAGATACGCAATATTATAGTCGTGTTTGACACGTCCGTATAACATATTTAGTATAACACATGAACTTTATTAAGTTTATATATTAATGGTTGAGATTTAAAATATCTACCTAAATATGGAATATGTATGGGCGCATAATAAATACGATCAATTAGCACACCTACTGAAAAGAGGCCCCCTTGCCCCACGTCCGCTTTCTGGACAGCTCAAAGAAGTCATGATGTTATACGTTCAGTTAGGCCAACTCTATCTATATATTACTCACTGGATCTGCTGTACATTAAAGGAAACAAAAAACTACACGCTACCTATCTATAAGACAGGAGCTACATATATGGAAAAAAATACACGAGCTATCTCCGTTTTAAATAAAGATAGCTCAAAGGAGATAACGTGTGTAGTTATTTTCTTTGAATTGTGTATAGGAGACTAGCTATGCATGTCTGGAAAAAATGAAAATAAACAATATATACTCTTATGTACACATGGTTTTCTTTTTACCACCGAGAAAAAATACTGCCAAACGAAAATACAGGTATTTACATAATTTTCTCAAATTTAAAGAATTTTGATTTTTTTGAATGAATTTAAAAATATGTTTGATAAATATCGAGATTTATTTTCGATGGTACTTTTGGTACCTGTACTCAAAGATTATAACACAATACTCTACTTCTACTATCTCTGGTTGCAGAATTGCTATTTTTAAGGAAGCATCAACACCCGGTTTTTTTTTCCGAACGGTGGTACTTCCAGTATCTCGCCGGAAATCTCGAGTTGTATTTTGGATGGTATTTCTAGCACATGTACTCACATATTATAACATAGACACTATTTCTACCATCTCTGGTTGCAGAAATGCAATTTTTAAGGAAGCATCAACACCCGCTTTTTTCGGACGGTACTTCCACTATCCCGCCAGAAACTTGTTTTTTTCCGGTTACCATTGAGAAAAAATACTACCAGATGAAATTTACCTGTATTTGCATTACACAAACTTAAAGAATTGATATAAATTTAAACGAATTATTAAATTGGTTTGATTACTCTCGAAATGGGAGCTGCAATGCGATAGTAAAATATTATTAGGAGAGGTGATGAAATAAATTGGTGAAAGATTGAAATACTGAATCTGCAAGTTAATGCAGGTATTTTTATTAAATAAATATGTTACAAGAATTATGTGCCATCCAAGTTGATGTAGTCTCTAATACATGATGCGGTAAATATGTGTCAGTGAGAAAGTAGAACACCTAGAAGAGGGTAGCAAGAAAATGTAAAAATAAAATGGCCCTACGTACCTATGTTTCGAGATAGAAGACAATATAAACTATAAAAATAAAATGGCCCTCCCCCTCTCTGACAACGACTCGGAGCCCGACTCCGTCGAGGCTCCACAGCACTAGCACCACGCCGCCGTTCTCATGGCGACCGGCGACGAGCCGCCCAACGACCCCTTCACCACGCCACTGCCCACGACAGCGACCGCGGGCGACATCGAGGAGCATCAGGTGGCCCTCGAGGCGCAGAGGAAGAAAGAACTCGTCGAGCAGGAGTCGGCGAGAGCCCTATCGCTCCACCATCAACGCCGCACTCGCCAGTGCATCGAGCGCGTTTGCGATCAAGGCTTCCCCAACGCTCGCCTCAACTTTGACAACCCGGACGGGGAGGCCCGAGTCAGGAACAACGAAGCCCCGGAGTCAAGCCGGGCCGCGGATGACCGAGCGGCGAACGGTCCACCACAGGGCCAAACGATCCACCCTGTGGAAGTCGACGCCAACGGACTTCCCCTACACTCGTCGCCGCGCAAGTCGCCCTCGCCAATCTCCCCGACACCGGCGAAGGCACCCTCTACATCCAGCACGCTAAGGCCCTAGTCTCCAAGACCATGTATTGACGCGGCCTAGGACTCCCAGGGGCGGCTCTACTCGCTCTCATCGGCGAGTCACACTGCGTCATCTGCTGCGACGAACCGTGCAGTCGCCAACGTCAACAGTTGTCCACCCCCGGAGCCGCGCACTACTCACTCGACCAACAGTACAGTCGAGCCGCGCCCTCCGCGCGCGATGGTTGTCGCCAACGGGCAGCCAATCAATGCGCGTGCGCACGTCGTCAACGACCAAGCGTGGCGTGCATGCAATCGCGTCGACACCAACTTCAGGGGCGAACAGTCGCGCCAGAGCGCGTTCGCCCGAGTCGTCCCGGCTTTCTTCGGTCCGATGACTAGGGGCGAGCAGTACCCCCTTGGATTGAAGGGCCCCCGCGACATCGAGACATACGACACCAACAACGACCCTACGGTTTGGATCGACTCCTACACCAGGGTGATGGGCATCCTCGGCTACTCCGACCTGCTCGCCGCCTACCTGCCCCTCATGATGGATGTGGCGAATCGCCAGTGGTTCAACACCCTCCCCCGAAAAACATCGATTTGTGGGAGGAGGCCCGTTCTTCCTTCATCCAGCACTTCGCCAGTGCATACACTCGTGCCACCACCATCGAGAACCTGGACCGTTGCGTCCAAGGGCCCCGTGAGTTGACTCGCCGATGGGTGGAATGTTGGAAAGACATAAGGACGACCTCGAGAGGCATCAGCATGGACACGGTGATCTACTGCCTCAGGCGGACCTGCCGCTACGAGCCTCTCGTCTCCAAGCTAAAGCGCGTCTGCAGCGACAACATCTCCATCGCTGAACTTTCGACATCACCACGCATTACGCCGATGAAGACCCCACGGTCGACTCGGATGACGAGTACGGCCGCGGCGCAATCGCCGCACCATTCGCCCCGACGGTCGCCACGACCACTACTGCTTCGGCTCTCGCCCGAGCAACTGCAAGCAGTGCAATGACAGTGGTGCCAACTCCGAGTTTGTCGCAAACGCCAACTATGGGCAGCGCTGTAGGGATTCGAAGCATAGAAAACAAAAAAATTCCTACCGCGAGAACGCAATCCAAGCCAAGATGCAATCTAGAAGATGGGAGCAACGAGGGGATGAACGAGACTAACCCTTGAAGATTTCCAAAGCCTACAAGAGGAGGCTCTCGTTGCTGCGGTAGACGATCACTTGCCGCTTTCAAAGCGCGTAGAAGATCTTGACGGTGCCACAATCGGGAAGCACCTCCGTACTCGATCACACGTTCGGTGTTGATGAAGACGACGTCCTTCTCCCCGTTCCAGCGGGCAGCGGAAGTAGTAGATCCTCCTCGGAATACCGGCAGCACGACGGCGTGGTGGCGGTGGTGGTGGAGAACTCCGGCAGGGCTTCGCCTATGCGCTGCGAGAGTTTGTATGTGGAGGAGGGGAGGCTAGGGTTTGGGGAGAGGGGGCTATGGGTGCCGGCCTCAAGGGGGCAGGGGTGGTGCGGCCAAGCCATGGGCAGCCCCCTCCCTCTCCTCCTCATTATATAGGTGGAACCCCAAGGGTTTGCCCAAAGTCTTCGAATAAGACCCCAACAGAAAAACTGCCTTATGGATGAAACCTAGAGGGACAGGGACTCTCCCCTTTGATACGTCTCCGACGTATCGATAATTTGTTATGTTCCATGCCACATTATTGATGATATCTACATGTTTTATGCATACTTTATGTCATATTTATGCGTTTTCCGGAACTAACCTATTGACGAGATGCCGAAGGGCCGATTCTTGTTTTCTGCTGTTTTTGGTTCCGAAATCCTACTAAGGAAATATTCTCGGAATCGGACGAAATCAACGCCCAGCATCCTATTTTTCCACGAAGCTTCCGGAACACCCGAGAGCCGCCGGAGGAGGGCCCCGTGGGCCCCGGACGACGAGGTGGCGCGGCCCGAGGCCTTGGCCGCGGCCCCCTAGTGTGTCGTCGCCTCGTCGACCCTCCGACTCCGCCTCTTCGCCTATATAAAGGTCCCTGACCTAAAAACCTTGACACGTTCGACGAAACCAGAGAAAACCTTCCAGAGCCGCTGCCATCGCGAAGCCAAGATCTGGGGGACAGGAGTCTCTGTTCCGGCACGCCGCCGGGACGGGGAAGTGCCCCCGGAAGGCTTCTCCATCGACACCACCGCCATCTTCATCAACGCTACTTGTCTCCCATGAGGAGGAGTAGTTCTCCATCGAGGCTCGGGGCTGTACCGGTAGCTATGTGGTTCATCTCTCTCCTATGTGCTTCAATACAATAATCTCATGAGCTGCCTTACATGATTGAGATTCATATGATGATGCTTGTAATCTAGATGTCATTGTGCTAGTCAAGTGGATTTTACTTATGTGATCTCCGGAGACTCCTTGTCCCACGTGTGTAAAGGTGACGGTGTGTGCACCGTGTGGGTCTCTTAGGCTATATTTCACGAATACTTATTCACCGTTATGAATGGCATAGTGAAGTGCTTATTTATATCTCTTTATGATTGCAATGTGTTTTGTATCATAATATATCTGCGTGCTACTCTAGTGATGTTATTAAAGTAGTTTATTCCTCCTGCACGGTGTAATGGTGACGAGTGTGTGCATCGTGTAGTACTTGGCGTAGGCTATGATTGTGATCTCTTGTAGATTATGAAGTTAACTATTGCTATGATGGTATTGATGTGATCTATTCCTCCTTTCGTAGTGTGAAGGTGACAGTGTGCATGCTATGTTAGTACTTGGTTTGGTTATGTTGATCTGTTATGCACTCTAAGGTTATTTAAACATGAACATTGAATATTGTGGAGCTTGTTAACTCCGACATTGAGGGTTCGTGTAATCCTACACGATTAGTGGTGTTCATCATCCAACAAGAGGGTGTAGAGTCTAGCATCTATCTATTTATTCTGTTATGTGATCAATGTTGAGAGTGTCCACTAGTGAAAGTATGATCCCTAGGCTTTGTTCCTAAAATACTGCTATCGCTGCTTGTTTACTGTTTTACTGCATCTTTACTCGTCCGCAATATTACCACCATCAACCACACGCCGATCCCGGGCAAAGCACTTTTCCGGTGCCGTTGCTACTGCTCGCATTTATTCATACCACCTGTATTTCACTATCTCTTCGCCGAACTAGTGCACCTATTAGGTGTGTTGGGGACACAAGAGACTTCTTGCTTTGTGGTTGCAGGGTTGCTTGAGAGGGATATCTTTGACCTCTTCCTCCCTGAGTTCGATAAACCTTGGGTGATCCACTTAAGGGAAACTTGCTGCTGTTCTACAAACCTCTCGCTCTTGGAGGCCCAACACTGTCTACAAGAATAGAAGCACCCGTAGACATCAAGCACTTTTCTGGCGCCGTTGCCGGGGAGGAAAGGTAAAAGGCTCTCATACTCCGGTCCCAGGTAAAGTACTTTTCTGTTTCCGTTGTGTGTGTGTTCCAAGCTATTTCCTTTAGATCCTGCAATTGCATCTTTTTGTTTCTTGTTTACACTAGTTTGGCATAATGGACAACAACGAGCTTCTTATTCTATTTCCTGATTTAAGACATGGATGGTTTGATACGAAAATTAAAAAACCCATGGAACATATTAGTATGAACACTTTGAATACCATTGTTGCTAATGATATAGAAAGTTCTAAGCTTGGAGAAGCTGGTTTTGATGAGCATGATATTTTTAGTCCCCCAAGCATTGAGGAGAAAATTTACTTTGATGATACTTTGCTTCCTATTTATGATGATTATAATGATAGTAGTCTTTTAGTACCGCCTGTTATGGAGGATAAATTTGATTATGATTACAATATGCCTCCTATATTTGATGATGAGAATAATAATGATAGCTACTTTGTTGAATTTGCTCCCACTATTACTAATAAAATTGATTATGCTTATATTGGGAGTAGTAATAATTTTATGCATGAGACTCATGATAAGAATGCTTTATGTGATAGTTATATTGTTGAGTTTGCTCATGATGCTACTGAAAGTTATTATGAGAGAGGAAAATATGGTTGTAGAAATTTTCATGTTACTAAAATGCCTCTCTATGTGCTGAAATTTTTGAAGCTACACTTGTTCTATCTTCCTATGCTTGTTACTTTGCTCCTCATGAACTTGTTTATTTACAAGATTCCTTTTCATAGGAAGCATGTTAGGCTTAAATGTGTTTTGAATTTGCCTCTTGATGCTCTCTTTTGCTTCAAATACTATTTCTTGCGAGTGCATCATTAAAACTGCTGAGCCCATCTTAATGGCTATAAACAAAGAACTTCTTGGGAGATAACCCATGTGTTTATTTTGCTACAGTACTTTTATTTTGTATTTGAGTCTTGGAAGTTGTTAATACTGTAGCAACCTCTCCTTATCTTAGTTGTATTGCATTGTTGTGCCAAGTAAAGTCTTTGATACTAAGGTTCATACTAGATTTGGATTACTGCGCAGAAACAGATTTCTTGCTGTCACGAATATGGGCCTAATTCTCTGTAGGTAACTCAGAAAATTGTGCCAATTTACGTGAGCGATCCTCAGATATGTACGCAACTTTCATTCAATTTGAGCATTTTCATTTGAGCAAGTCTGGTGCCTCAATAAAATTCGTCTTTACGGACTGTTCGTTTTGACAGATTCTGCCTTTTATTTCGCATTGCTTCTTTTGCTATGTTGGATGGATTTCTTTGTTCCATTGACTTCCAGTAGCTTTGGGCAATGTCCAAAAGTGTTAAGAATGATTGTGTCACCTCTGAACATGTGAATTTTTGATTATGCACTAACCCTCTAATGAGTTTGTTTCGAGTTTGGTGTGGAGGAAGTTTTCAAGGGTCAAGAGAGAAGGATGATATACTATGATCAAGAAGAGTGAAAAGTCTAAGCTTGGGGATGCCCCCGTGGTTCATCCCTGCATATTTCAAGAAGACTCAAGCATCTAAGCTTGGGGATGCCCAAGGCATCCCCTTCTTCATCGACAACTTATCAGGTCACTTCTCTTGAAACTATATTTTTATTCGGTCACATCTTATGTACTTTACTTGGAGCGTCTGTGTGCTTTTATTTTCGTTTTGTTATTTTCATTCTCTGAATACATGCTTTTGTGGGAGAGAGACACGCTCCGCTGGTTCATATGAACACATGTGTTCTTAGCTCATAATGTTCATGGCGAAGATTTAAACTGCTTCGTTAATTGTTATATGGTTGGAAACGGAAAATGCTACTTGTAGTAATTGATAAAATGTCTTGGATAATTTGATACTTGGCAATTGTTGTGCTCATGTTTATGCTCTTGCATCATATACTTTGCACCCATTAATGAAGAAATACATAGAGCTTGTTAAAATTTGGTTTGCATAATTGGTCTCTCTAAGGTCTAGATAATTTCTAGTAAAGAGTTTGAACAACAAGGAAGACGGTGTAGAGTCTTATAATGTTTACAATATGTCTTTTATGTGAGTTTTGCTGCACCGGTTCATCCTTGTGTTTGTTTCAAATAACCTTGCTAGCCTAAGCCTTGTATCGAGAGGGAATACTTCTCATGCATCCAAAATCCTTGAGCCAACCACTATGCCATTTGTGTCCACCATACCTACCTACTACATGGTATTTCTCCGCCATTCCAAAGTAAATTGCTTGAGTGCTACCTTTAAATAATTCAAAATTTATCACCTCTGATTTGTGTCAATGTTTTATAGCTCATGAGGAAGTATGTGGTGTTTATCTTTCATTCTTGTTGGGCAACTTTCACCAATGGACTAGTGGCTTCATCCGCTTATCCAATAATTTTGCAAAAAGAGCTGGCAATGGGATTCCCGAGTCCCAAATTAATTAACCTAAATAGACACTCCTCCATGGTATGTGATTGTTGGACGGCACCCGAAGGATTTGGTTAGCCATGGCTTGAGAAAGCAAAGGTGGGGAGGAGTGTCATCATAATAAAACTAAAATAAAAAGGCACTCCTTCATGGTATGAGATTGTTGGCAGGCACCCGAGGATTCGGTTAGCCATGGTTTATGAAAGAAAGGTTGGAAGGAGTGCCACCCAAAAATAAAAATAATTCATGGGAGCCGCTCTTTGAAGGTTTGTCTGGCAAGGGGGTTAGAGTGCCCACTACCATTCGTTGACAACAACAAACACCTCTCAAAACTTTACTTTTATGCTCTCTTTATGTTTTCAAAAACCAAAGCTCTAGCACAAATATAGCAATCAATGCTTCCCTCTGCGAAGGGCCATTCTTTTACTTTTATGTTGAGTCAGTTCACCTATCTCTCTCCACCTCAAGAAGCAAACACTTGTGTGAACTGTGCATTGATTCCTACATACTTGCATATTGCACTTGTTATATTACTTTACATTGACAATATCCATGAGATATACATGTTATAAGTTGAAAGCAACCGTTGAAACTTAATCTTCATTTGTGTTGTTTCAATACCTTTACTAAGAATTTATTGCTTTATGAGTTAACTCTTATGCAAGACTTATTGATGCTTGTCTTGAAGTACTATTCATGAAAAGTCTTTGCTATATGATTCATTTGTTTACTCATGTCATTACCATTGTTTTGATCGCTACATTCATTACATGTGTTTACAATAGTATGATCAAGGTTATGATGACATGTCACTTCAGAAATTATCTTTGTTATCGTTTACCTCCTCGGGACGAGCAGGAACTAAGCTTGGGGATGCTGATACGTCTCCGACGTATCGATAATTTCTTATGTTCCATGCCACATTATTGATGATATCTACATGTTTTATGCATACTTTATGTCATATTTATGCGTTTTCCGGAACTAACCTATTGACGAGATGCCAGAAGGGCCGGTTCTTTGTTCTGCTGTTTTTGGTTCCAGAAATCCTAGTAAGGAAATATTCTCGGAATCGAGACGAAATCAACGCCCAGCATCCTATTTTTCCACGAAGCTTCCGGAATACCCGAGAGCCGCCGGAGGAGGGCCCCGTGGGCCCCGGACGACAGGGTGGCGCGGCCCAGGCCTTGGCCGCGGCCCCCTAGTGTGTCGTCGCCTCGTCGACCCTCCGACTCCGCCTCTTCGCCTATATAAAGGTCCCTGACCTAAAAACCTCGACACGTTCGACGAAACCAGAGAAAACCTTCCAGAGCCACCGCCATCGCGAAGCCAAGATTTGGGGGACAGGAGTCTCTGTTGCGGCACGCCGCCGGGACGGGGAAGTGCCCCCGGAAGGCTTATCCATCGACACTACCGCCATCTTCATCAACGCTGCTGTCTCCCATGAGGAGGGAGTAGTTCTCCATCGAGGCTCGTGGCTGTACCGGTAGCTATGTGGTTCATCTCTCTCCTATGTGCTTCAATACAATAATCTCATGAGCTGCGTTACATGATTGAGATTCATATGATGATGCTTGTAATTTAGATGTCATTGTGCTAGTCAAGTGGATTTTACTTATGTGATCTCCGGAGACTCCTTGTCCCACGTGTGTAAAGGTGACAGTGTGTGCACCGTGTGGGTCTCTTAGGCTATATTTCACGAGAATACTTATTCAACGTTATGAATGGCATAGTGAAGTGCTTATTTATATCTCTTTATGATTGCAATGTGTTTTGTATCATAATATATCTGCGTGCTACTCTAGTGATGTTATTAAAGTAGTTTATTCCTCCCGCACGGTGTAATGGTGACAGTGTGTGCATCGTGTAGTACTTGGCGTAGGCTATGATTGTGATCTCTTGTAGATTATGAAGTTAACTATTGCTATGATGGTATTGATGTGATCTATTCCTCCTTTCGTAGTGTGAAGGTGACAGTGTGCATGCTATGTTAGTACTTGGTTTGGTTATGTTGATCTGTTATGCACTCTAAGGTTATTTAAACATGAACATTGAATATTGTGGAGCTTGTTAACTCCGGCATTGAGGGTTCGTGTAATCCTACACAGTTAGTGGTGTTCATCATCCAACAAGAGAGTGTAGAGTCTAGCATCTATCTATTTATTCTGTTATGTGATCAATGTTGAGAGTGTCCACTAGTGAAAGTATGATCCCTAGGCCTTGTTCCTAAATACTGCTATTGCTGCTTGTTTATCGTTTTTCTTGCATCTCTACTCGTCCGCAATATTACCACCATCAACCACACGCCGATCCTGGGCAAAGCACTTTTCTGGTGCCTTTGCTACTGCTCGCATTTATTCATACCACCTGTATTTCACTATCTCTTCGCCGAACTAGTGCACCTATTAGGTGTGTTGGGGACACAAGAGACTTCTTGCTTTGTGGTTGCGGGGTTGCTTGAGAGGGATATCTTTGACCTCTTCCTCCCTGAGTTCGATAAACCTTGGGTGATCCACTTAAGGGAAACTTGCTGCTGTTCTACAAACCTCTGCTCTTGGAGGCCCAACACTGTCTACAAGAATAGAAGCACCCGTAGACATCACCCTTCCCCCTTTTACTTGGCCGGCCAAGGAGGTGGAGTCCACCATGGACTCCACCCTCCCACTTGGTTGGCTGGTTAGGGTTTGTGGAGTCCCTCCGGGACTCCTCCTTCCATAGTGATTTATTCCGGATAATTCTAGAAACCACCTTCCATAAATTCACCGGATCATTTCCAAACTTGGAAAGTGACTTCCTATATATGAATCTTATTCTCCGGACCATTCCGGAACTCCTCGTGATGTCCTGGATCCCATCCGAGACTCCGAACAAAACTTCGAACTCCATTCCATATTCCATATCTACTTAAACGACATCAAACTTTAAGTGTGTCACCCTACGGTTCACGAACTATGTAGACATGGTTGAGACTTCTCTCCGACCAATAACCAATAGCGGGATCTGGAGATCCATAATGGCTCCCACATATTCAACGATGACTTTAGTGATCGACTGAACCATTTACATATGATACCGATTCCCTTTGTCACGCGATATTTTACTTGTCCGAGGTTTGATCATCGGTATCTCTATACCTCGTTCAACCTCGTCTCATGACAAGTACTCTTTACTCGTACCGTGGTATGTGGTCTCTTATGAACCATTCATATGCTTGCAAGCTATTTAGACGACATTCCACCGAGAGGGCCCAGAGTATATCTATCCATCATCGGGATGGACAAATCCCATTGTTGATCCATATGCCTCAACTCATACTTTCCGGATACTTAATCCCACCTTTATAACCACCCATTTACGCAGTGGCGTTTGATGTAATCAAAGTACCTTTCCGGTATAAGTGATTTACATGATCTCATGGTCGAAAGGACTAGGTAACTATGTATCGAAAGCTTATAGCAAATAACTTAATGACGTGATCTTATGCTATGCTTAATTGGGTGTGTCCATTACATCATTCATATAATGACATAATCTTGTTATTAATAACATCCAATGTTCATGATCACGAAACCATGATCATCTACTAATCAACAAGCTAGTTATACAAGAGGCTTACTAGGGACTCTTTGTTTGTTCACATAACACACATGTATCAATGTTTCGGTTAATACAATTATAGCATGATATGTAAACATTATCATAAACACAAAGATATATTATAATAACCATTTTATTATTGCCTCTTGGGCATATCTCCAACAGTCTCCCACTTGCACTAGAGTCAATAATCTAGTTTACATTTGTAAAGATATAACACCTTGGCCTTCCGGTGCTTTATCATGTTTTGCTCACGAGAGAGGTTTTAGTCAACGGATCTGACACGCTCAGAAACGTATGTATTTTGTAATTTATTTGCGTCTCAACGCATCACTCATTTCCAAATGAGTCGGCATTAAATATGTTTGGTCTTCAGGTGGAACCTTAATTCCGCGGTCTAAAATATGTCACTAATATTGTCACACACAATATAGCTTCAAAGTTCTGACTGCATCGGAACTACACCAAGTTCTCAAAGAACCTCTTGACTTAACATCCTCTGTCATTGTCAAAACAATGACATACTCTGCACTTCTTTTGTAGAATCCGTCACAATATTTTGAACTCTTCTAAATCTAGCATAGACAACTTCTAGCTCATTGTGCTACCTTTTAAACAACACTTAGTCTAATTTGAGATTGAAATTTTATTTTCATATGTGACAAAACAAATATCGGTGCAACACCTTACAGCGATTTGTTTGTCATTTCTCCATACAAAACTATATATATATATATCCTTGGTTCTTCTTAAGTACACAAGAATATTCTTTACTTGTTTTTCAATGATCATCACATGAATCATTCTGGTACATGCTCATAACATTTTTAAGAGCACGATACATCCGATTGTGTACATATTATTCGTGATCTATAATCACTCATGTGTTTTTACTCATTGAGTGTAAAATACACTCAAGTCTTGTTAAAACTTCACATGATAAGAACATTTTCTTAATATTTCTATATTGAACTACTTCAATATCTATTCTATGTACTTTGACTTAAACTTTATAATGTATTTCAATCTATCTTCATAGATCTTGACACTAAATTTGTTTCAGTCCATATCCTTTCATTGAAATTAATTCTCAATGAAACCTTTTTAATCAAGTATATAATTACATCATTTATAACCAACTATATGTCATATACATAAGTATTATAAATATGTCTCAGCGCTCCCACTTAATTTCTTGCAAATGCAAGCCTCTTCATCGTCTCTGATGAAATCAAAACTCTTTGACTATTTCATCCGGTGAAGATTCCAACTCCGCGATACTTACTTCACCCAATTGAAGTTTGTATACCTATCTAGTATTCCACGGACTAGCAAAAACTCTTGGTTGTATCTTGTATACACCTTTACTACACACTTCTGTTAAGTAATGTATTTTGCCATCCTACTATCATATCTCATAAAAGAAATATGTAGCGATTACTAGAATAATCCACATAGACTATAAGCATTGCTACGGAAGATCTAATCTTATCGTAGTCAACTCTTTTAACTTTGTCGTAAACAATTTTTGACAAGTCAAGCTTCTTCAAGGATATTCTATCCAAGTCCATCAATTTTATAGATCCATTTACTTTCAAAAAATATTCATCTATCATGGATTTCATGGCGTATAGCCATTTTAACGGAGTCAGGGCCCATCACAACTTCTTTGTTTGTAGTTGGTTTATCATTGTTCAAAATCAATCCTTTGTTCACAAATCATTTATTTGATCACAAAGTAAACAATACCTACAAGGTTCAATAAATACTTCGATCTCCATGACTATAACATTTTGTAGACATGGGAGCCATGATCGTTTGTGGCCGCTTCCGGAACCAATTCCGATGTTGCACTACTCTGATCATTATGCTCAGGTTCATAAACCTTATCAAGTTATATTGTCCTCCCACTCAAATACTTTGCTAGAAAACAATTTCTTGGAAATAAGCAAGTAACATTAACAAACACTTTTGTCTTTTACTTCATAGTGAAAAAATTCCCAATCAATTCTTTGGGATAACCAACAAAGACATTCATCCGATTTTGGTTGTAAACTTTTAGACCAAAATTTAAAGAAAAGACTATTAGGGTTTATACCCATGCCATAACTCGTATGGTGTCATTTCAACATATCATGATGATGCTCTATTCAGTGTAAAAGCGGAAGTCAATAAAGCATAATCCACAAAAATATAATGGCATCAATATTTTATCTCATCATTGATCCAACAAGGTTTGGATACATCTCTCAGATACTTCATCATCACTATGATACTCCAAGAAACATGAGTTGTAGAACAATTTCATAACTCTCTTAGATGTTCAATAAAACTCGTAATTCAAATATTTCCACCATGATCCAATCATAGATATTTGATTTTTCTATTACGATGATTTCCACTTCATGCTGAAATTTATTTGAATATATTCAAATGTTTCAAACTTCTTCCTTATTGAATATATCCACACATATATACTCAATTCATCATTGGAAGTTTTCATGAAGTAGAAGAATCTCCCGCACACAACTATGCCCAGTGAATCACATACATCATCATGTATTTTTCCACTAAGTTAGTTGCCCGTTCAACTCTTGGCCTATGAACGGTATTTTAGTCATTCTATTTAGAAAAGATTTGCAAGCGTCAAACGATTCAAAAAATCAAATGACTCCAAAAATCCATTTGCATGGAGTTCCTTCATGCGTTCCTTTCTAACATGACCTAAATGGCGGTTCCACAAATAAGTGGAATTCTTAATCATTTGCCTTATGGCATTTTAGTGTCAGTAATTATGTATGTGTGATTCACCATTAAGATTTATAATAACTTATCCATCATACATGGAGTAATGTCATAATTTGAACAACTCATTGTTTTCATTTGACCAGAGCAAAATAAAAATTATTAAGTTCTTTATTATAAATTCTAAGGGCTAGATAGAATGCCAACGATCAACATAATAACACTTTATTTTTGTTCCACACGTGCATTCCTATCATATTCCTTGTCAGTCACTTAGGCCATTGTATTCTTGTATTGCGTTGTTTTGTATGACACTTCATACCAACCAATATGGTACTAATACCCAAGAATTGTGTGACCAAACGAGGAATACATCCATAACATGTATATCATTTATATACACCTGAGCTAGACTTTCTAGACTTTTCTTTCTTTGTGCCAATAATCTTTTGTAGTTTCTCTTTTAGCTTTCCTCGTTATTCAGAAAAACACTTCAACATCAATAACTTCTAGGTTTGTTGGTCAAATACCAACAACCTTGAGGTTCTTACTTTGAAGTTGATCATCATATGACAAGTGTTCCGGATTTCACTATTAGTAACCTTTTAATATGATGAACAATTTCACTCATAATTTTATCATATCATGAAGACTTTTCGAGACCATGTCTGTACATGCTAGGCTCGTAAAGTATAACCTCAGTATTCGCATGTGCAAATCTAGCTTGCACCCGTTGTATGCACACGTAGAATCTATCACACCCGATCATCACGTGATGCTTCGAAACGACGAGTTTTAGCAACGGTGCATACTAAGGACGATTACTTCATGGATATGCGAATATTGTTAGTGCCCCAATAGTTGGAGGATTGGGACGCCTTGCGTCTTCAACCTTCGTACATTCCCATAAAACTTATGAGTTTATGTAGTCTCACCAAATTATATTCTATCATCTTGCAATAAGGTCTTAGATATCATATATATCTCATACCTTGATTATTTATGAAAACTAAATTTTCAGCTCCTTACTTTTCAAACATATTTGAACTTCAAGTTTCACGGAGACAAGATAACTTTAGGTACTAATTGAAACCATAGCTCTCTGAATCAACAATGTGAGGTTTACTAAAAGTTTGCAATAGGACTTAATCATTTCTTGATTCTTTAAGAATACGGTACCAATCCGTAAAGTTTCTTGTCAGATTTTAACAGTATTTATATCTCAATAACAAGACTAGCGCATGGTAGAAAAATGGATGCCAATACTACAAAATTAATTCAAAATACTACTCAGACTGTGTTTATGATAATTAGTTTATGTTTTAATCTAATTACTAATGAACTCCCACTGAATACAACATCCCTCATAGTTGTTAAGTGGTACACGATCCAAATCCACTACACCAAAACCGATCATCACGTGAGATGATGTAGCTTCAATAGTGAACATCAACATGTTGATCATATCATCCATATGACTCGTGTTCAACCTTTCGGTTTCCGTTGTCCCGAGGCCATGTCTGTACATGCTAGGCTCGTCAAGCAAACCCAAGTATTCCGCGTGTGCAACATGGCTTACACCCGTTGTATGTGAACGTTGAGTCTATCACATCCGATCATCACGAGATGCTTCGAAACGACGAACTGTGCAACGGTGCATACGAGGGGAGAAAATTTTATTATCTTGATATTAATGTGAGGGATCATCTTATAATGCTACCGTCGCGTTCTAAGCAAAATAAGATGCATAAAGGATTAACATCACATGCAATTCATATGTGATATGATATGGCCCTTTAGTATTTGCGCCTTCGATCTTCATCTCCAAAGCACGGACATGATCTCCATCATCAACGGGCATGATCTCCATCATTGTCGGCGTAGCGTCAAGGTCCATGGCGCCGTCTTCATGGTTGTTCACCTCATGTAGAAACTATTACAACTACTTTGAAATACTACTCAACATGAAATTTAAAGACAACCATAAGGCTCCCGCCGGTTGCCACAATACAATAATGATCATCTCATACATATTCATCATCACATCATGGCCATATCACATCACCAAACCCCGCAAAAACAAGTTAGACGTCTCTAATTTGGTTTGCATATTTTACGTGGTTTAGGGTTTTTGAGTAAGATCCAATCTACCTACGAACATGAACCACAACGGTGATACTAGTGTTGTCAATAGAAAGAGTAAATTGAATCTTCACTATGGTGGGAGAGACGAGACACCCGCAAAGCCACTTATGCAATACAAGTTGCATGTCGAACGTGGAGCAAGTCTCATGAACGCGGTCATGTAAAGTTAGCCCGAGCCGCTTCATCCCACCATGCCACAAAGATGCAAAGTACTCGAACTAAAGACAACAAAGCATCAACGCCCACAAAACAATTGTGTTCTACTCGTGCAACCATCTATGCATAGACACGGCTCTGATACCACTATAGGGATTCGTAGCATAGAAAACAAAAAATTTCCTACCGCGAGAACGCAATCCAAGCCAAGATGCAATCTAGAAGATGGGAGCAACGAGGGGATGAACGAGACTAACCCTTGAAGATTTCCAAAGCGTACAAGAGGAGGCTCTCGTTGCTGCGGTAGACGATCACTTGCCGCTTTCAAAAGCGCGTAGAAGATCTTGACGGTGCCACAATCGGGCAGCACCTCCGTACTCGGTCACACGTTCGGTGTTGATGAAGACGACGTCCTTCTCCCCGTTCCAGCGGGCAGCGGAAGTAGTAGATCCTCCTCGGAATCCCGGCAGCACGCCGGCGTGGTGGCGGTAGTGGTGGAGAACTCCGGCAGGGCTTCGCCTATGCGCTGCGGGAGTTTGTATGTGGAGGAGGGGAGGCTAGGGTTTGGGGAGAGGGGGCTATGGGTGCCAGCCTCAAGGGGGCAGGGGTGGTGTGGCCAAGCCACGGGCAGCCCCCTCCCTCTCCTCCTCATTATATAGGTGGAACCCCAAGGGTTTGCCCAAAGTCTTCGAATAAGACCCCAACAGAAAAACTGCCTTATGGACGAAACCTAGAGGGACAGGGACTCTCCCTTGCCCCTTTTACTTGGCCGGCCAAGGAGGTGGACTCCACCATGGACTCCACCCTCCCGCTTGGTTGGCTGGTTAGGGTTTGTGGAGTCCCTCCGGGACTCCTCCTTCCATAGTGATTTATTCCGGATAATTCTAGAAACCACCTTCCATAAATTCACCGGATCATTTCCAAACTTGGAAAGTGACTTGCTATATATGAATCTTATTCTCCGGACCATTCCGGAACTCCTCATGATGTCCTGGATCCCATCCGAGACTCCGAACAAAACTTCGAACTCCATTCCATATTCCATATCTACTTAAACGACATCAAACTTTAAGTGTGTCACCCTACGGTTCACGAACTATGTAGACATGGTTGAGACTTCTCTCCGACCAATAACCAATAGCGGGATCTGGAGGTCCATAATGGCTCCCACATATTCAACGATGACTTTAGTGATCGACTGAACCATTTACATATGATACCGATTCCCTTTGTCACGCGATATTTTACTTGTCCGAGGTTTGATCATCGGTATCTCTATACCTCGTTCAACCTCGTCTCATGACAAGTACTCTTTACTCGTACCGTGGTATGTGGTCTCTTATGAACCATTCATATGCTTGCAAGCTATTTAGACGACATTCAACCGAGAGGGCCCAGAGTATATCTATCCATCATCGGGATGGACAAATCCCACTGTTGATCCATATGCCTCAACTCATACTTTCCGGATACTTAATCCCACCTTTATAACCACCCATTTACGCGAGTGGCGTTTGATGTAATCAAAGTACCTTTCCGGTATAAGTGATTTACATGATCTCATGGTCGAAAGGACTAGGTAACTATGTATCGAAAGCTTATAGCAAATAACTTAATGACGTGATCTTATGCTACGCTTAATTGGGTGTGTCCATTACATCATTCATATAATGACATAATATTGTTATTAATAACATCCAATGTTCATGATCACGAAACCATGATCATCTATTAATCAACAAGCTAGTTATACAAGAGGCTTACTAGGGACTCTTTGTTTGTTCACATAACACACATGTATCAATGTTTCGGTTAATACAATTATAGCATGATATGTAAACATTATCATAAACACAAAGATATATTATAATAACCATTTTATTATTGCCTCTTGGGCATATCTCCAACAAGCGCGACCCGAAGTACTCCCGCTACGACAACCGTGGCCCACGGGAGGATCGCCTGCCAGGCAAGCGGTTCGACCCGCACAACCTACTCGATGCTCCATGCATCTACCACAACAGAGAGGGCAAGCCCTCGACGCACACCACCGGGAACTGCTTCTCCCTTAAGCAGATCGAGAAAGCCCACCGCTCCAAGGAGAACGGCGGAGGCGACTAAAACAAGGACCGCCACAAGGACCAGGACAAGCCTAAGAAAGATGGCTTCGGCCGCAGTGTTGGGTCCGTCCACACCTTCACCGGGGTCGGCGACCGCCGCGACAAGAAGGTGCTCGGTGGATGTCAACGTAGTCGTCGCGGATGTTCCGCGCTGGCTCAACTGGTCCGAACAGAGCATCACCTGGAGCCGCGAAGACCACACTCCGTGCATCGAGTACCCAGGGTGAGTCGCCCTGATCGTCAAGCCCAAGGTCGCTGACTACCGGCTCTCCAAGACCCTGATGGATGGGGGAAGCTCCATCAACATCATGTACTACGACACGTACCAGTGAATCCGACCTGGTCGCCAGCCAGATTTTGGGGAGATGCGACACCACTGACTCCAACATGATCGACTACAAGCGGGTGGTCGATCAGGACGGTGCTAGCTTCTCCGGGTACGTCGTCGAGTGGGTCGACAGGCGCAAGAATGAGGAAGCCGACGCACTCTCCAGGCTCGGCTCCAAGCGGCAACCACCACCGCCGGGCGTCTTCCTCGACATCCTCACTCGCCAGTCGGTGCGACCGCCCCGCGAGATCGACATCGCTGAGCCACCAGCCCCCGACTCCGTGCTAGTCGCAGTCGCCTAGGACGCTGGGGACTAGACGGAACCATACATGAGCTACCTCGAGCGGAAAACACTGCCCATGGACGAAATAGAAGCACGCATGATCGTGCGCCACTGCAAGTCCTTCACCGTCATCAACAAGAAGTTGTACAAGAGCAGTGTATCTGGAGTCTTCCAGCGTTGTGTCACTCCAGAGGAAGGACCCAGATCCTGCGCGACATCCATACGGGCGCCTATGGCCATCACTAGGGACTGACGCTTGGGGACTTCCATGCGGGCGACATCCATGCGGGCGACTGTGGCCATCACTGGGGACTGCCCCTTATGCCCCCGGGCACTCTTTACGAACATGTCCGAGACGGTAACAACTCAAACACCTGAATTTATTACGACAATTTAAGGTGACATGTTTAAATCTTAAGCACCTCGAGCAGCTCCAAACCCTATTCACCATAAAATCCACCATATTCACCTCGAGCATGCATGATCTGTAGGTAAAGAAGTATTTTCTTTAGAGGAGCAATTAAACAGCTGCCACTATTGATACCAAAAGATCCAAAAGGAACAGAGGTTCCATCAAGACAATGATGGATGGGGTCATTGGGCAATGGGAAACAATGTTCAGGAGGAAGAGGAAAACATGATGGAAGTGGATCTGGCCCCCAATGCTGCCTTTCAAGGACTCCTGGATGCAATCCAAGCTGAAGAGATGATACTGGACAATCCACCTGTGGCAGATTCTAGCAGTGACATCACTTTCTCATCAGGCAGTTCAAACTCAGGCTTCTCTGACAATACTGCAAATCACCAACTGGTGGTTCATGCTGGTCTTGCTCTGGATATGATTCCTTTCAATCATATTGGTGAAGGACTGCAGAACATTGCACAAGCTTACCTAGAATAAGCGGATGAAAGTTCAGATGAAGAAAATGATTTGCTTCAGCAAGATAATGCAGATGGGCAACAAGATGGGAATAATGTGAATGCCTTTCAGCTGATAGAGGATGTGAACTTGGTCCCACCTCAAGAAGCACACCTGATTATTGGAAGGGTAGAGACAGTTTTCTTCCCTGCCCTAGAGGAACATGATCTTTCCAAGAGATTTTCCAAGCAAGGAATGAAAATTTGGGAAACTTAATTTGCACCTAAGATGGACTCATCTTCTGCAAGTGTTTTCTCCTGTGACATACCTGTAAGTTGGTTTAACTTTGTTACCCTCATGCTCATGACTCCTGATAAATTTGATTGGGCCAAAGGATTTTTTTCTTCTTAGCTATGGAGCATTATTAAAGAATCTATTGCCTCCGAACACACTATTTCATTTGTTATTCCTGATAAATGTGTTGCCAATCAGGCCCATGTTTGCAAATTGTTGGAGGAGGAGCAAGACAGCCCTAAGAATACCAAAATGCTTGATGAATCTATTTCCCCTGTCTCCTAAAAGGAGGAGGAGAGAAGGAAAAGTACCTCTGGTTGAATAAGAGGTAAGGAGAAGTCCTAGATTGGTTCTGTTAAATGATGGATATAAAAATCATGATAACTGTGTTGATAAAAACTGCTTGACTTGTAATGCTGCACCCCCTTTGATTAATACAAAAGTGGTAAAGAATTTGGCTTCCTCTTTCTGTAAGGTCCAAGAGGATGGCCTGGAAGGGAGGTTGCAGAAGAAGAACAAGTTGGAGGACAAGAAAAAGGCACCAGGACCCACTCATGTTGCTGCAGCTCCAGGTGCTAAAGTTGTTAGAGGAAAGGCACAAGGAAGCAATAATGGAAGCACTAAAGCAAGGGGACCAAATGCTACTGATGGAGTAGCATCCCAGGCCAAGTCAAGGCTCCCCAAATAGAGTTATCTTATGTTAGACAACACAGTTGCTTTTGTGGCAAGTATGGAAGTTACTTGCAATGCCTGTAAAGTTTGGATGTTCTATCACACCATGTTCTGCTTGCTTTTGTGGATGTTATGCTGGTCTCTGCTTCATGTAATGGATACTTTTAAATGTTGTGTCTTGTCCTTGTTCTGGTATCTCTGTTCTCTGCATGGTATGTATCTCTTCAGTTTGCAGGCTCAACAAACATGGTACTGCTGGGGTAACCATGTAAATGCAAATAACCATTGTAGTTTCCCATGGAACACAACAGATTATGGAAAATTCTTAATTGGAATCTGAGGGGAATTAATTCTGAAAAGAAATGGGTTGCTCTTGCCAGTAAAATGGGAATCAAATTGTGACATTATAGACTACATAAGAAAATTCTGCCCCAAGAAATTCAATAAGTTCGAACATCTCTTATCTATTGGTGCATCGGTATTATTATTATTTGGAATAGCTCCTTGTTTACTGGCACACTTGCATTTCAGAATGAATTCTCCATTTCTGTTCAATTCACTTGTAACATCTCAGCTAGTACATGGATTTTAACCAACATTTATGGCCCAAGTCAAGCAGAAAGAAAACAAGATTTTATTGAATGGTTATCCAACATTGATAAGCCTGTTGATATGGATTGGATAATTATGGGAGATTTTAACTTCATTAGAAAACCTTCAGATAGAAACAAACCAGGAGGGGACTTGAATGGGATGCTTTTGTTTAATGAAGCAATAAGTAATCTTGGATTGGTGGAACTGCCACTAAAAGGAAGGAAGTATACCTGGAGTAATATGCAGCAGTCACCTCTTCTTGAGAGATTGGATTGGTTCTTCACTTCTTCATCTTGGACTGCCAGTTATCCCTCTTCTCTGGTTTTTCCACTAGTAAAGCCCACTTCAGATCATGTTCCTTGTGTTATTTCTATTGGAACAAGCATACCAAAGGAAAGAATATTTAGATTTGAAAATTACTGGTTGCAACACAGTGAATTAAAAGGCATAGTGGAAGCTAGTTGGAGGATTCCAGTAGGTCACACTGACCCTGCTAAGAAAATTACTGCAAAATTGAAAATTTTGAAGAGAAGTATTAATTTGTGGGCAAAAAATTTACCCTGCCTAAAAATGCTAATTGACAAGGTCAATTCTGTCATCAACTTCTTGGATATTTTGGAAGAATTCAGAACTCTATCACTTGAAGAATGGAATTTGAGGGATATTCTTAAAGATCATGTGATAACTTTGTTACAAAACCAAAATGCCTACTGGAAGCAAAGAGGAAAAATAAAATGGGTCAAACTTGGTGATGCTAATACAAGATTTTTTCATAATAAGGCAACAATAAACTACAGGCACAACTACATCTCTATGCTAGTGAATGAAAGCTTAGCTGAAATTTCTGATCATGATGGAAAAGCTGATATTCTATGGAAGGCCTTCAAAGAGAGAATGGGTATGACTGATAATCCTTCTATGCAGTTTAACTTACCAGATTTCTATGGAGGAGGTATGAATGCAGAAACCTGTGCACAGTTGGAAGTTCCCTTTACTGATAAAGAAATTTATGAAATTATAAAGGAATTGCCCAATGATAAATCACCAGGACCTGATGGCTTTAATAATGAATTCTTCAAGAATCGTTGGTCAATCATTGGTAATGATGTCAAGGATCTGATAAGAACTTTTTATGAGGGGAATATTAACTTGGAAAGCATAAACTCTCCCTACATTACTTTAATTCCAAAAATTGGTTCCCCAATGTTGCCAGGTGATTTCAGACCAATTTCTTTTTTAAACACTGTGCTCAAGATTGTCACCAAATTGTTAGCAAACAGATTGCAGAAGATCATACTTCAGCTAGTTCACATAAATCAATGTGGGTTTCTAAAGCAAAGGTCTATTCAAGATTGCTTGGGATGGGCTTTTGAATATCTCTTTCAGTGTCACAAGTCAAAAGAAGAGATTATTATTCTTAAGATGAATTTTGAAAAAGCTTTTGACAAGATTGAACACAACACAATTTTGGAAATTTTAAGAGCCAGAGGATTTGGGGAAAGATGGATTAAATGGATTCAACTAATTCTTATTTCTGGAACCTCTGATGTTCTCCTAAATGGAACACCTGAAAAGAAATTCTATTGCAAAAGAGGGGTTAGGCAAGGGGATCCTTTATCACCTCTCCTTTTTGTGTTAGCAGCAGATCTTCTACAATCCATCTTGAATAACGCAATGTCTCATGGTTTGATTGATAAACCAATTCCCTCAGCTGCCTGCCCTGACTTCCCTATTGTGCAATATGCTGATGATACTTTGGTCATAATGAAGGCTAATGCTAGAAATTTGTTCTGCCTTAAAGCTCTGCTTCAAACTTTTGCTGACTCCACTGGATTAAAAGTGAATTACAATAAATCAAATATGATTCCCATAAATTTGAATGAGGAAAGGCTCAACCACTTCTCTGCAACAATGAACTATCAGAAAGGATCCTTGCCATTTACATACCTTGGGCTACCACTTTGTATTATCAGGCCTTCCATGGAGCATTTCTTGCCAATTGTACAAAGAACACAATCAATATTAGGAGGGATTGCTGACTTCTTAAATTATGGAGGCCAATTACAACTGGTGAAATCTGTTCTAGCTTCCATGCCAATACTCTTCATGTGTTGCTTTGATGTACCTGTTGCCATTAAGGAGCAAGTAGTGAAATACATGAGACATTGTCTATGGAGGAAGAAAAATGCTGATGTACAGGCAAATGGCACTGCCCTTGTAGCATGGAAAAAAAATATGCAGGCCCAAAGAGCAACGTGGCTTGGGAGTCCTCAATCTAGAAGTACGAAATAAGGCTCTCATGTTAAAGAATCTTCACAAAATTTTCAACAAGCATGATATCCCTTGGGTGCAACTAATCAGAGTCTTATTATTCAAATGGCAATCTTCCCACAATCAATTTGGATGGATCCTTATGGTGGAAATCTCATCTAAAATTACTATACATTTACAAATCCATGGCAAGATGTAACATTGGAGATGGGAGTACTGCGAATTTCTGGACTGATCTTTGGGAAAATAATTGTCTTCATCTAAAATTCCCTCACCTCATAACTTTTGCCAAACATACAGACTGGACTGTGGAAAAGGTAATTCACACAGAGTATCTGGAGGATATGTTTCACCTTCCTCTCTCACAGCAAGCTTATGAAGAATTTCAAGCCTTAGAATTATTATGTCACAATACTCTCATTACAGTATGACGTGGGCATTACCCTTCGGGTAACTGTTATTGCCCTACCTTGTGTGGCCCAACCGGAGGCCCATGAAGACACTCGATGGCAAGGTGGGCAACTATGGCGATGCCGAAGAAGATTCCTTGAAGAACAAGATGAAGAAACGAATCAAGCAAGGAAAGTTTAGAATAGGATCTTTTGTAACCTAGTCGTACCCGGACAGATCTCTTGAGACCTGGCACCCTATATAAGGGCCAGGAGAGGGGCTGCCGAGGGACACAATCAATCTTAGCAACTTTAGCCACCAAGAAGTCTAGAGCTAGGGTTTCATAGCACTTAGCCTCTCGACGAGATCACAGCCGAAACCTTCGGCACCCCATTGTAACCCGATATTTTCATAATCAAGATCAGACAGGCGGGACGTAAGGGTTTTACCTCATCGAGGGCCCCGAACCTGGGTAAATCGCTCTCCCCGCTTGTTTGATAACCGATGTCTCGTGTCAGCCTACAGGATTCCATCTACCCTAAGCCCCAAACTGAGGGCATTGCCGAGGAGTACCCTCGACAATTGGCGCCGTCTGTGGGAACCCTGTTGGCACAAGATCCGTCATCGGCAGATCCAATCATGTCGTCGACAGCTTCGTCGACGCCTTCGTCATCACCAATCTTGGGAAGTCCGATCCGATTCGGCTCTTATGAGTTCACCCCGCACAGCGACTCTTCTCGCCCGACTTTTTCGGATCTACAAGGAAATATGGAGATGACGTTCGGGAGCGTCCACTACAACGTCAAACCGGAAGGAGTCCTTCGCTTGCTGGAACCATACGCCCCCCGGATCAGTGAGGAAATCGCCCCCATCGGCTGCAAGGTCAACCGTGTCATCATCAGTCGACCTTTCGGCAGGGCTGACGGACTCGACGAATTCATCCCCGCCATCGACTCCTCGATCGACTTCTTCAGTGTCGGTCGGATCCGATAACCCCATACCGTCAGAGATGACTTCATACTACTGCCTGAACTGCGACACCAGGCATGGGTTGGGATCGAGTGACACACCGTTCATCTGCAGTGCTCAGTATTCATCGGGAGAGGACAGTGTCGACAGCGTTGTCAAGGAAGTTACCTGGAAAACAGCGCACCACCAAGTCTATGCTGCCAATAACACAGGAAACGCAAGAAACGGGGGAGGTGGAGATCACACCCCGCGCTCCAGCCGGCGACACAGCTTTGAAAACAGCGCCAGTAACAATAATAGTGATTACCCCATCGCAGAGGAAGAATGGGCAGCAGCCAGGGCAGCCGTAGTTAATAACACACCGCTTCCCGCCGGTACTTCGGTTGGAACCCTCAATGTCTACCGCTCCATCTTGAGAAAAATCGGGAGCGTCTATCAAATGAGCAGGCCACCCTTGAAAGACGTCTGTTCGCAGCAGAACAATCCAGTGAACGGCGAAGGAGCTCGCGAGGAAGTGCGTCCCGAAGCAGCTAAGGTGCAGGGAAGCATCGATCGAGGTTGTCCAGACTTTCGGAAGATGATGCTAGAGAAATAACCTCAAACCTATCCAGATCCTTCATGACTACGGACACTGCGGGCATCCTAAGGCCAAAAACCGTTGAAGGAGCAACCGCCAACCTCGCGGCATACCTCATCAATCAACGACCCGAAGGTCCTATGACTCAAGCTCATCGAGGCGCCCTGGAAAGCCTCGCAATCTTGGGAGACAACCTGGTTCCACGGAAGGAAAAAACTACACTCCAAGCCAGTGGCTCGAAGCACCGTTCAAGAGACGCCCGAGACGAAATTACCCAGAGCCGAATCGATAAAGCCAGACGACGGCGAGCTGCGAGGGAGGAATTCGACAGCGATGCCTCAGAAGAAAGCCAGGAGTACGACGACGAGTTGAGGGGAGCTGATTGCTTGAGCTACAAGATCTGTGAGACGATGCCACCCAAGAAGATCAAACCTACCCCTACCGACGCCGCTAAGTATGATGGACAGCAGGAGCCGAGGTCATGGATAGACGATTACCTACAAACCGTGATCCTGCACAAAGGAAATCAGATAGCAGCAATGCAGTGCTTGCAGCTTTACCTGAAAGATTCGGCACAGGCCTGGCTGAGAGGCCTGCCGAAGGGTTCTATCAAGTCATGGGACGACCTGGTGGACGCTTTCGTCACGAACTTCCAAGCAACGTACAAAAGGCCTGTTGGGATCGAAGAATTACGGCACTGCCAGCAGAAACCGAAAGAATCGATGCGCGCATACATCCGGAGATTCACTAAGCTCCTGAACGCCGCCGAAGACGTTTCTGTCGACAGAGCAATCGATGCCTTTAGCGATGACATCCGACGTGAAACCTACATAGAGGAACTTGGGCGCACCGAAGACTATAACCAAGTTAATGGAAATCACCAACAGCTGGGCTGATGGCGAAGACAATGTACGAAGGCCACGGCAACGCAGTGACGACGAAGACGACGATCAGCCGAAGCACGATTCGGGTGGTCGAAGGAATCGTCGCAAGAAGAGGAAAGACCGCAGTTACGATGACAGAAACCTGGTAGCCGCAGGATATTCCGATCGACAAGACGATCGTTACGACGACAGGCGGAACGATCGGCAGGACGGCAACCGAAGTAACTCTGGGAACCGTGGCAGATCATGAGTATGTAAGAACGGCCTATTACTTTGGTGTAGACACTTTGAACTAATCGCTTGCTATAGCCCTAATTTGTTGTTATCCTTGACATCATTGCAATTTTCACTATTACACAATCTAAGTTGTCACTGATTTGCACCATTACATGTTTCAAATTCATGTTCTATAATTTTCATTATTGCATGGTACAAACGATGTCATTTTTTATTCCATTGACGTAAAATTTAAACATTTAAATTTCTGTTCTTTTGATTTAATTAATGTGCCACTGTAGCAACACATGGTCTTCGGTGACTCATTTTTCGCAAGGCCTGTCTCTGAACTAATGGTTGGTTGTTAAACCGATGGGATACACAACACTTGTTCTACTGTGGGGTTGGGATAAATGTTTGTGACACATGGAGCCATGGCAATGTAGCTCATGTTCTTGCGCAGTTAGGTGCAAAATTCCTTGTAAACTCCACTTAATTTGTCCCGGTAGTACGAGGTGCCTAAGTGTGCCATTGCATCTATAATGGGTGATTTCGCCCAAAATGTTTCGTAATAAAGATAAACTAGAAAACATAGGCATGGCAGCATGCCCCACCCATGGTGCTACCTTTTTAACATACATAGTTGGTATTATGGGTACATGTTTGATGACTTTTAGAGTGTCGAGTATTATGTGTGACAATTGACAAAGTACTGCATTGGTAAGGTCTAAGTGGTATGAGTTGTTATTGTGATGTGTGTTTTCACTAAAGCAAAAGGGTTCAAAACAAACACAATACAGAGCACCTACGAAGACACAGTATAAATAACTGAATATTAAGGGGACGAAAAAACATTGACAAAAACACGGTCAAACACAACTTCTCACATCAGGACCTTTATTAGGTTTGTCAACTGAAATATAGAAAGAAAGAAAAGATAGACAGAAAGAGTATATTCAGTTCCACCTAATCGAAGTAGAAAACTCAGCTCTCGCTAGTTCCAGCCAATCACAACTTTTCCGCACAAAATTCATGAACCTGTATTTAAGTGGGCAAATGAATTTAAAATACTCCCTCCATCCCGGTTCATAGGACTTACGTATCCCTAGATCGTAATTTGACCTTGATAATACAAGATATATATTATAAAACATACATCATTAGAAATTTGATGTTCTACTTTCTAACGATATACTTTTTGTGTGGTACAACTAATATTGTGTTAGCCAAATTAACAATCTATAACTATACGCAAGTCCTATGAACTAGGAGTCTAGGATGGAGGGATTATTGTAAGAGCATACAACTTGGTGATATTACCATAAATATATTATCCACAACTTATAGGAAGAAGTTGAAGAAGCATTATCTTTTTCATTTCTTTTGAGGACAAAAAGACACCTTTCTGAAACTCCTCAAGCAGAAAAAGGCATCATCACGCACTTGCTTACATATGCTCCATACGATCATTTGCTATTGAGGCATTGGCTAAATTGATACCTCACCAAGTGGAAGTGATATTAGGGAAAGACTTGGGAGCCATTTTCATCTGCCCACCCGTTGTACGGGGAAGTAGGAGGATGCTACAAGCGCGTGTTTCATGTGGAAGTGCTATTAGCAAAAGACCCGGAGCCATTTTTAGCTGTTCATGCGTCGCACGGGGAAGCAGGAGAACGCTATGTATAAGAGTGTTTTTCATGTGGAAGTGCTATTACCGAAAGACTTGGTTGGAGCCATTTTTATCTGTCCACGCGTCGCAAAGGGAAGCAAAATGACGCTATGTATAAGAGTGTTTTCCATGTGGAAGTGCTATTAGGGAAAGACTTGGAGCCATTTTCCTTTATTCAACATCGAAAACAAAATGTTAACACAAGAATCAAAACCCACGATCTAATCGTGGCATCCCACGGTCGTGAACATGGGCTTTGTCGTTGCGCATCTACCACGATGACGCACACAGCCACCAAAAGTTAAACAAACGGAAGGAAGGAAATACGAAATACAATCCTAGCTAAGATAACTGAGGCTTCACAGGGTTTAACAGCCTCTCCACCTCAGTGGCAAACCGATCCATTGCCATCCACGGCAGCACGACCGGCACGACAACTGCGTCCTCCCCATCGCGATCCTTACCGCTGATGAAGCTACTCACACCAAAGGCAGTGTCGGCTGGGCCAGCATAAACGGGCTCGCCCCACCCGAAGTCCACACGGGCGAACCCGAGATGACGGGCGTCAGAGAGCACGAACATGCTTGTTGGACACAAGAACCGTCGGCCGAGCAGCACCATCTCATCGATAATGGAACGAGCGTATTCGGAGGTCACCGTTGCCTTCGCCCGCCGCACCAGCGCCACGGCATCGCCCAGTGAGCCGCCAAGTAGCACTGCCGGGTCGACCAACACCGTGGAGGGAACACACGCGTTGCCGTAGTACCCCGCAGGCAGGTTCGTCCCGGCAACACCCCTAATGTTAACGACGATCATTAGCGGAGCATTCCCTCCTAGGGGGAGCTCGAGCGCTGCAGCGCGAGCACGCCCGAGGAACGCGGCGAGGGCCTCGAAGGTGGTGGCCGTGTCGCGGAGGAGTGGAGGGAGGCTTTTCTTGATGGCGTCGAGGTCTGATGCCCCGAAAGTGAAAGAACGTATGACCATATCGCCGGCTGGCGGAGGCTGCTGAAGTAGTAGGTCGAACTCGCGGTGCGTAAAGGAAGGCATAGGCGGGTCGCGAGCATTGAGGAGCTCCCGGGACCAGACGGGTGCGATGGTCGGGGACGGGAGGCCACGGGTGAGCTCGGCGATGGCGTTCATGAACTGGGCAATGCCAATTCCGTCACAGATGACGTGGTTGAAGCGGAGAGCGAATACGAAGCTGCCGCACAGCAGACGCGTTACCTGGTCATCTCGTAGCCAATTGTTGGTTAGATTATGGACCCATGGAATACTGAAATATTTATTTCAGTTTACTTAATAACTTCAATTGTTATTTCATGATATATTATAGAAAAATCCCAATTGTCCCCACTAAATTTGAAATACTAATGTTTTACCTGGATATGCAGCAAGGGACAGTCAATCACGCCGCTGGATCCCTGCACGTCGAAGAGCAGCTGGTCCCAGCAAGGGAACGGCGGCCTGAGCCCGACAGCCTCCAGCTCTACCAACCGCACGTCACCGTCGGCCTCCACGAAGAGAACCCCCTCGCCGTTGCAGTCGACCACCAGCTTCTGACCCTCAACCTCCCTGAGCCGACCGGCCAACGGGTAGTATTGCACCAGCGCCTCGCCGAGCGCACGTCGGATGAGGCCGGCCGGGTCGACGCCGTTCTGTCCGCCACGGTAAAAGAGCGCCAAGGACACGTGCGTGCGCAAGTCCTCCTGGTTGTCAATATCTGACAGACGCTTGGTCTCCCGGGGCGTATGGGCAGCCGGGCGGATGAGCTCCGGATCACGCCGGCGCACGGCGTAGGCCAGCGTCGGCGTGTATACCCGCTCCTTCGCGTGCTTCAGCATATCCACCGGCGGAGTTAGCATGTGAGTAGAGCCATCTGAGCTGAGTTGACGAGGACGGCATGGGTTTATCCATGGAGATCGTTGCTCCTTCATGCTATAATTTTTGTGCAGGATGCTGGGCAGAGCCCGGGCAGCTGCCCTCGTTCGCCAGACTCTAGCCCCGTAGCTGAGCATACCTAGGATGGTCTCGGAGCAAGTCGGAAGCAACAACTACTACAGTATTATCACTGTTGGCTTCCACAGTTCTGCACGTGTATTTATAGTAAATCAATGTGAGATTGTAAGCGGGCAGCCAGCTGGAAATTCCATCCAGCCTCGAATCGATCCATCCATTGGAAGAAGCGCCCGAATTTTGGAGGAAAATATGTTGTACTATGAACTATATAAAAAAGAAAAAATTATGACAAAAACTATCTCTATATACAACTATTTTTTTTTCATGTAGCTCAAAATGCAATACAATTTCCTGCATGAGTATCCAGGGCATATGTATATATTCATGAAATAAATTTTATAATTTTTTAAAAACACAGAAATAATTTTTTTTAATATTTTAAAAACCGAAAGCACTGGTACTTGGCTGCATCAAATCTTCGCTCGACTAGTAAAACGTACATCCTTTGCATGTGGTGGACTGCGCAATATCACCGCTGCTTTTAGTGTGCAGGGAACCATTGGGTTTTCTCCTTTCAAAGATATCATTGGCATTTCCCTTTTCTAGATATCATTTGTTTTATCTCAATGCAATGAAACCGGCGTGTTGATCCATGTTTCTCTATAACAAGATATATCACGATTATAGGACCTTTGCAAATTATCTTTTTAATTGTGGTAGTCGATGTACCCGTAAATTCCGATATGCCATGATTTCCTAGCAAATGCACTATTCACTATGAAGTTTCATGATTTTTTGTTGTTGCTCACATCAAGATGTAACTCGTCATTAAAACTCGCAAAGATGCAGATTCCTATGTAATTTTCCAGGTCTTTCATAACTTAAAAGGTAGAATTTTGTTTTTTTATAAAAAAATTGTGATTTTTGGAGCCTGGAGTCAAATATCCTTTTTTTCCAAACATTGGCAGCCCTATCAAATCAAAATATCCTATATTTGATTCCATGCTCACGTAAAAGCAGAGTTGATAATGACATGGCGACAATTTCACACATAATCGTTATGAACAATTAAGGGAGTAGAGGCGTCAACAATGAAAACGACCAAAAGAAATAAATAAACTTATGGAACTTATTAATAATTACAAAATTCTAAATAGGGAAATCTGAAAATAATCTAAAAAACTATGGAGTTGGGTGTTACTTATGCTTTTTTTTGTTAATTTTCTTCTGTATTCATAATTTGTATAAATAATCAGGTCATTTGTTGCAAACAGAGCTTGGCTCTGGTGGTTAGGTTCCTTGTGGTGGAGCCAGCCCACCCAGGTTCAAGTCCTAGACTTGGCATGGGTGTTTGCATTTACCTGGATTATTCCAGGATTTAACCGGCGCTATGCTTTCAGTGGTAGGTGACGTGCCCGTCAACAGCGAGGCGCCAGTGGTGACTTCGTCAACCTCAAGATATGCCGGCACAGTCCCTCGGAGGTGCTCATAGGGGTAGGGTGTGCGTGCGTGCGTTCATAGGGGTGTCTGTACGTGCGTGTTTGTGAGCGTCTGCATTGTACTGTGTTCTCAAAAAAAAAATCAGGTCATTTGTCCAATGGCCACATCGTCTATTATCTATATATATTATATACTACAAATGTCTAATGAAGCCACCATGTTAAGCCACACAGTCTTAATTATTTTGATGGTTAGATCGAAAATTTACGGCCCTTATTTAACTAGAGATTAATAGTTACATAACATTATAGTTGTGTTTGACACGTCCGTGTAACATGTGAGGTATAACACGTGAGCTTTATTTAGTATATATATTAATGATGGAGATTGAAAATATCTATCTATATATGGAATATGTGTCAACGCATAACAAACACGATCAAATAACATACCTACCGAAAAGAGGAAGTCCGATAGTCTGCCGTCCATTGTCTGGAGATCACAAAGAAGTATTGATGTTGTACGTTCAGTTAGGCCAACTCTATTTATTACTTAGTTCTATATTAAAAAAATACAACCTACCTATCTACAAGACAGGAGCTACATGTCTGTTCCAACGGAAAAACAACACATGAGCTATCTCAGAAATAAAGATTAGTTCAATGAAGATAACACATGTAGTTATTTTCTTTGAATTGTGTATCGGAGACTACCTATGCATGTGCGGTAAAGATAAAAATAAATATGCCTACACATGGTTTTTATGTTACCACCGATAAAAATACTGCCAAACGAAAATACATGTATTTATATAATTTTCTTAAATTTAAAGAATTTTGACAAATTTTGAATGAATGTGAAAATATGTTTGATAATTCTCGAGTGTTATTTTTGACGGTATACCAGTACTCAAATATATTATAACGCAGACACTGTTTCTACCATAGTAAAAGCAATATACGGATTTCTAAGAAATCCACCACGTTAAGCCACACAATCTTAATTATATTATTTTGATAGTTAGATCTAAAACTTACGGCTGTGATTTAGCTAGAGATTAATAGTTACGTAACATTATAGTCATGTTTGACACATCCGTACAACATATGAGAGATAACACGGGAACTTTATTAAGTATATATATTAATGACGGAGATTTTGAATATCTCTCTCTATCTTTACTATTAAACGGGGATCGGTGGTGGTCGTACGTGAGAAAATCCTTTCGTACGTCAAATAAACCATATCGATCGGTTTCTGTTCGCGAAAGGTTTTCCTGAGCTTCGTACATAAAAAAACGGTAGGTGACTTCTTCCGCATCTACGCTTTCCTTTGTTATGGTATGGTGCAGGCCAGACAAGTACCAGAGTCCGGCTCGAACCCGACGTCTAAACCTTGTTCGTCGTATGCTGCAAGCCAACCCTCAGCGGAGTCCTGGTCCAGCGCGATCGAGCCTGTCCACAAATAACTAACCATCCTACTGTGACGCCTAAAATCTCTCGTACACCGCCTTGCCAATCGAGTAGCTTCGTCGGGCTAGCCATGGATATCGACACGACGAGGAAGGATGGGAGCTGCAACTCTGCAAGAGGACGACGTTGCCACGCTGCCGACGGCTCGTCATGACGTGCGACAACGAGTAAACAGCTGTGACCGTTGACGCCGTCATACCAGAACGGCGCAGCCCTGCTTCGTCAAGGATGAAGTCGTCGGCGTCCTGCTTCGACTGACTACAGTGGCGTGTATTTCCATCGGGTATCTCCCTCTTCATCCTGCCGTGGACAGGGCCAACCTGTGTCGGGCGCGGTGGGCACCGTGATTTGATTTCTCATCCTCATCGATCTTGCTTCCATGTTTCAAAGTGTTAACAATCAGAGGGACTAACTGCTACGGCAGATGACAATGCTTTAATCAAAGTACCACAGTACATAATGCAGCTCGGTACGTTTTGGATCCGCATTGACACAATGATGCGAGGACACGTTTCTTTCTTTGAAAATCTACATGTACTTCGTGAAGGTGGATTGTATTCGTGCAAGACATAAATCAACAGAGAAAGTTTAGATCAGAATTAGTTGATTCGATTTCTACTATTATTCTTACAGCATTTGATGCTCATCTTGGGATTTTCTGAAGAACGACACGAAGTGGCAGGAGCACATTCAGAAGAACCAGCTATATCCAGGGCCATCATACAATCCTCAGGCTACAAGAAGACTTCGGGATATAGCTGGAAGATGGCCTGAATGTGCTAGATTTTCTAACAGTATAGAGAGTTGTGGCAAGTGAAGGAGACAAGCTGATTTTCACAGCAATTTTCCATGGAAATCCGTAATAGTGGGGTGGAAAAGCTTCATGCTATTTGGACAGTTCTGCTTGTTGTTTTCAAGCGTGGTGTTTTAGGCCTGAAGTCTTCTCTCCAAAACTGGCGATGAGAAGCAACTACTAGGCGATAGAGTGACTATACATAAAATTTTGATCATGGCGCCAGGTGTCGGGTAGACAAGTGCGCACAGTTGCTAAGGCTGAAATAGGGTGCATGATATATAAATATCAGGCTTCAAAGTAGAAAACGAATTGTCAAATTTGTGTCTTTCTAATTTACCAGATATACACTTCACTTGTTGGATTGTGGTCATAAGGTTTACTACCAACAAATATATTCAACGGAATGGAGATCGTCTAAACTCGGATGAAACAAATGTGAATGTAGTTCGTTGCACTATTATGTCAGACATGGCGTTGCTTTGGCATTACATTGAAGAAAGAATATTCAGGACGTTTAGACATTGAAATGAGAAAATCAGCTTTCCTTCAAACACTACTAGCACAAAACATGATGTCGCAATTCTGATGAAATGCACGTACGTCTCGTCTTATGTCGACCCAAAACAGCAGGTTGTGGGATTGTATTTTCTTGCACCAACGAGTGACGGGCCAGATAGTTCGAGCGTGTCTAACAGGTTATCAAATTTTTCGTAGGGTTCCAGTTCCAGGTTTTTTTTCTCGAAGCAAAAAATATCGATGGGCACCGGTAAATTCAGTTTTTGAAAATAATGAAAATACGGCCCGAGATTTGTCAAACATATTTTTTTTTACAAAACCCTTAAAATTTGAGCTAATTAGGAAAATTTCGGTGAATTTTGTTCCATATTACATTTTTCCAGTGGTATCTGATAAACTTGGCTTTCTTTGAAATTTTGGAAATCTCAACCGAGAAGAAAAATAATCATCGGCACAAACGTTCAGTTGGTGTAGGTGGTAGCGACTCAAATAGAACTTCCTCGGCTTCTGTCTTATCAATGTGTTGTCCCCTGGAGATGAGGAGCTTAGACGATTCTTTTGAAGATATTCTTTTAGATCGGGCGAGTTTATGCGTTTAGATGGATATGTAGTAAAGTCGGAGGCATTGCTATCACTTTTGGCACGTTTTGGTGCCCTCTTGGGTGCAATGCCAACATCTTTCTATCTAGCCACGGGATATCATCCAGATTTTTCAAAGAAACATCCCGTAGCAACGCACGGGCATTCAGCTATCTATATATATATACGATCAACTAGCAAACCTACTGAAAAGAAATGTTTGGCAGCCTGCCGTCCGTTACCTAGACAGCACAAAATGTTGTACGTTCTATTAGGCCAACTCTATTTATTACTTAGCTCCATCTGTTGTACATTAAAGGAAAGAAAAAAAATTACACGCTAACACGCTACCTATCTATAAGACAGGAGCTACATATCTGTTCATATAGAAAAACATACACGAGCTATCTCCATTTTCAATAAAGATTAGTTCAATAGAAATAAGGCGTGTAGTTATTTTCTTTTTGAATTGTGTATAGGTGACTAGCTATGCATATCTTATAAAAAAAATATACCTCTACACATGATTTTCCGGTTATAACCGAGAAAAAATGTGGCGAAATGAAAATACAGTTATTTACATAATTTTCTCAAATTTAATGTTTTTGACAAATTTTTAACGAATTTAAGAATATGTTTGATAAATCTCGAGTGGTATTTTCTACGGTACTTTTGGTACATGTACTCAAATATTATAAACACAGACACTAATTCTACCATATTAAAAGCAATATACGGATGTCTAATAAAACCATCACGTGTTAAGCCACACAATTTTAGACTACCCACAATAAGAGTATCATAGGTAGTATCATGCATCTTATGAATGCAAAAAAGGTGATGTGGCAGTGTAATTAAAGATGAGAGAGGATTGTAATATCATAAGTAGATACCGTATCATAGCAAGTAGTCCTGGAAAATTTAATGTCAAATACATCTTGTATATAGATCTGCATTGAGATTCTACAAATCAATTAATATAAGAAGATTATGATACTAGTACATGATACCATGCATCATGAATATAGTAACATGTAGTAGTAGCATACACACATGATACTTTTATAAGATAATATGCATTGCGACTAGTCTTAACTATTTTGATGGTTTGATCTAAAACTTACGGATGTGATTTAGCTAGAGATTAATAGTTACATAATATTATAGTCGTGCTTGACACATCTGTATAACATCAGAGGTACTACCTCCGTTTCAAGGAATAAGGCACACGCGTATTCCAAGACGAATTTTAACCACAAAAATTAAGCAACAAAATCTTAATTATATTATATACATGTAACACCGTTGGGTTCGTATTGAAAAACACTTTCTAATGATGCTAATTTCATACAAACAATCTTTATATATTTGAAGTAATTCTTGATCAAACAAAAAGCTCGTAAAACGAGGACGCCTTATTCCTTGAAACGGAGGTAGTATATCATATCACGTGAACTTTATTAAGTACATATATTAATAGTTCTATCAGCCCATAAAACTGGCTACAGTGGTAAATATCATGTAGTAGTATCATTCATATGGTACTTGGGTATGATATAATCTCTATAGTGGTTAGTATTATGGAGTAGTATCATAGTCATGTTATATGTATTATTTTTAAAATCTCAATGCAAATTTATGCATAAGATTTGTTTGGCATTTACTTTTCTCGTGATATGCGCTATGATACAATATCCATCTAAGTTAGTTTAATCTCCTCTTTCCTCTGTAATTAGCTTCCACGTCAGCATTTTTGTGAAATTAATGTGCATGATACTAACTTCTACCTCCATCCCAAGGCTTAAGGCCTATATTTTCTTCAGAAAGTCAAACTATGTTAAGTTTTACTAAGTTTATATAAAAAAATCATCAACATGTGAAATACAAAATTAATATTATTAGATAGATAATGAAATATATTTTCATGTGCTATCTACAAAATATCATATTTATTGATAGATTATTCTAAAATTTTGTTCAAACTTTTCTTGCTTTGAATTTTCCAATAATATATAAGAGCATCTCCGGTCGTGTCCCCCAAAGCATTCCCCAAAGTGATTTGGGACGCGTCGGATAAAAAAAACCTTCCCAGCCGCGTGCCCCAAAGCATCTTTTGTCCGGCGCGGCCCAATACGGTGTCTGGTGTCCCGAACCCATCCCCGCTACACAGGGGACGCTCGGGGCACGCCGGACACAGCGAAAAGCGAGGCGAGGTGTGGCGGGACCAATGCATCAACGACACATTCAAGTTTAAACCTAACAGTCGCCTACCTCGCGATGGAAGTTATTGGCGCGCAGTAACACAGGAACGAAGCGTCGTAGCTTTGCCTTAATGGCGATTGAGGGGCAGGCGAGACGTCTCGTCGGTGCTGCGCAGACTCCATGCGTTGCCGGCGTTCGCACGCCACCGCGTGTTCCCGCGCTTTCTTCCGCCGCTTCTGGCCTCTTCCCGCGCTATCTTCCCGCCGGCGTCTATAAAAGGCCCCCCCGGCCCAATGGCAGCCACCACAGCCGCCGGCACTCCTTTCTCCAAAACAAGCACATCCCTCGTCGCTCGAACACGACTGCGCAATGATGAACCGCCCCGACACCGGCCAGTTCCCTCCACCACCACCGAAAGTACCGCAGTTCGACATCGACGCCGCCGCGGAGGAAGAGTCATGGCGGCGGCGGTTGGAGCGGTGTCATGCAGAGCGGCGATATCGACGGGAGGCAATCGAGTAGCGGGAGCGTCAGCGGCTGGAGGCGATGGCGGGAGCGTCAGCAGCGGGAGACTCCGAAGCTGAGGAGAATGCGGTGTGGGAGGAGGCGGCGCTGGTGGACATCATAGCGACGTTCGACACCGCCACGGCGGCGCCTAGCGGAGGAGATGGGCGGGCGGTGGATCGTAGAGCGGCAGCGCCTGCACATGGAGCGGGATTTCTAGTACCGTGAATGGCGGGAGGAGATGGAGCAGCGGCGGTGGGAGGCGGTGGATCATCAGCAGTGACAGACGGCGGAGGAGAGTCAGCAGCGGGAGGCGGTGCTGGCGGCAGCGGAGGTGGGCTGGGGGGGCGCGGGCGGATGTGTTGGCGGCGAAGGCCGACGCATTGGCGGCGCAACTGGAGGCGCAAATGGAGGAGGAGGAGGAGGAAGCGGAGGAGGAGGCGGGCGGAGGACGACGACTTCGAGTGGTTCGACGACAACTGGCCGCACCCGAACGAGGCGGCGGATCAGCAATGAGCGCTCATCGAGTCCTTCGAGTCGGAGAAGAAGCTCCAGGACGACGCCTGTGCCCACGAAGACGCGCAGATTCACCGCACCATAGAGCTCTCCTCCAGGCGGCGTAGCAGGGGAGGGCAGGCGACGACGCGCTGATGGAGCAGCGGCGTCTGGCCACTGCCCTATGCGTGGAGAGGCGGCGCGCGCAGCAGGAGCTGCGGCGGAGGGGAGGCGGCGACGGGGCGGGGACATCGAACGCACCGCCGGGCGGCAGTATGCTAGGTTTTAGATGAAATCTAGCCATTTCATTCAAACTTTATAATATATAATCAAATTTGAATGAAAACATTTATTTTCGTGCACATATATTTATTTAGGGGCGGCGTTCGAAAAACACGGCTGGAAAGCGACGTCTCCTAAACACGGTATGAATAAAACACGTCCCCTAAATGCTCGATCCGACGCCTTTTAAGTCGTTTTGGAGGACGCGGCTGAAGATGCTCTAAAACTTAAGCTTTGGGATGGAGATAGTATGATACTAGCACTATAACACGATCAACTAGCACACCTACCGAAAAGAAGAAGTTAGATAGCATGTCGTCTCGTTGTCTAGACAGCACAAAGAAGTATTAATGTTGTACGTTCAGTTAGGCGAACTTCATTTATTACTTAGCTCTATCTTCTGTACAATAAAGGATAGAAAACGGAAATTCGTCTTGGCTCCCGGGAGCATTTGCTCCCGGATTTTTGGGGAGCAAATTTTGTTTTTCAAAACTTTTTAAAAAATTCCGAAAAAAATCATGCACGTACCTGACCATGGCACGTACCACCTTGTGTAATTTCGCTGTGAAATGTCATCGTATGCGTCCTGGGCAAAAATGACAAATTTCCAGATCTGAGATTCAAATTTTTGGATCTCATTTCATGTCAGAAATTTGTCATTTTTGTCCATGGCGCATACGATGACATTTTGCAACGACATTTTACACGTTGGTGCGTGCCATGATCAGGTACATGCATGTTTTTTTTCGGAATTTTTTGATAAGTTTTCGATTTTTTCTATTTTTTCGAAAAAACCGGGAGCAAATGCTCCCGGGAGCAAAATCGCCGCTCCCGAAAACGGAAATTCGTCTTGGCTCCCGGGAGCATTTGCTCGTACACGCTACTTACCTACTCCGTTTGGATGGAAAAAATACACGAGCCATCTCTGTTTTAAATAAAGACTACTTTAATGAAGATAATGTGTGTAGTTATTTTCTTTGAATTGTGTATAGGAGACTAGCTATGCATGCCCGGTAAAAATAAAATTAAATATATATACACTACACATAGTTTTCCTGTTACCACCGAGAAAAAATACTGCCAAACGAAAATATATGTATTTACATAACTTTCTCAAATTTAAAGAGTTTTGAGAAATTTTGAAGGAATTTGAATTATTTTTGATAAACCTTGAGTGGTATTTTCGACGGTACTTTAGTACATGTACTCAAATATTATAACACATACACTATTTTTATCATACCAAAAGCAATATACGGATGTCTAATAAAGAACCACGTTAGCCACACAATCTTAATTATTTTGATGGTTAGATCTAAAACTTACAGTTGTGATTTAGCTATAGATTAATAATTATGTAACATTGTAGTCGTGTTTGACACGTCCATATAACATGTGCGGTATAACACGTGAAATTTGTTAAGTATATATATTAATGATGGAGATTTAAAATATCTATCTATATATGAAATATGTATCGGCGCATAATAAACACGATCAACTAGCACACCTACCGAAAAGAAGTCCCCTTGCCCGCCGACCGTTGTCTGGACAGCTCAAAGAAGTCATGATGTTGTACATTCAGTTAGGCCAACTATATCTATTACTTAGCTCAATCTACTGTACACTAAAGGAAAGATAAAACTACACACTACCTATCTATAAGACATGAGTTACATATCCGTTCGGATGGAAAAAATACCCGAGCTATCTCCGTTTTAAGTAAAGGTTAGTTCAATGGAGATAACGTGTGTAGTAATTTCTTCGAATTGTGAATAGGAGAGTAGCTATGCATGTCCAGTAAAAATAAAAATAAAATTAAATACGCCTACATACACATGGTTTTCCTTTTACCACCGATAAAAAAATACTACCAAAAATACAGGTATTTACATAATTTTCTCAAATTTAAAGAATTTTGACAAATTTTAAATGAATTTGAAAATTTGTTTGATAAATCTCGAGAGGTATTTTCGATAGTAGTTTTGGTACCTGTACTCAAATATTATAACACAGACACTACTTCTACCATCTCTGGTTGCAGAGATGCAATTTTTAAGGAAGCATCAACACCAGTTTGTTCGGAGGTACTTCCACTATCCCACCGGAAACTTGTTTTTTTTCCGGTTACCACTGATAAAAAAAATACTAACAGATAAAATTTAATTGTATTACATTATTTTCACAAATTTAAAGAATTGACATATATTTTAAAAGAATTTTAAAATTGGTTTTATAACTCTCGAAATGGGAGCTGCAATGGGATAGTAAAATATTATTTGGAGAGGTGATGCAATAAATTAGTGAAAGATTGAAATATTGAAACTGCAAGTTAATGCATGTATTTTTATTAACTAAATATGTTACTACAAGAATTATGCGCCATCCAAGTTGGTGTAGTCTCTAATACATTTTTTTTGAGGGGTAAAATCCCTGCCGCACTTTATTAAAATTCAATCACAACAGGGATAGAAACGCCTTCAGGAGGCTGTACCAACCACAGACGGCGGCCTTGAGTATCACGAATTACGCTTCTAGCGAGGTTATGCGCCTCTTTATTTGACAGCCTATTCTCATAACAAAAAACAAGATTCTGAAAACTCGTCGTCGAGGCTTTAATCTCGTCGACGATATGTGCATACGCACCCATCGTGCCTTGCTCCAGATTGGCGACGACGTTGCAACAGTCGCTTGCCACCAACACCTTCTGAGCACCAATGTCGTGGGCGAGGTCGACGGCTTCACGGCAGTCTCTAATACATGACTCGATAAATATGTGTCAGGGAGAAAGTAGAACACCTAGAAGAGGGTAGCAGGAAAATATAAAAAATACAATGGCCCTACCTATGTTTCGATACAGAAGAAAATATAAAATATATGGCATGGTATTTTTTATGACCTTTTTGGATTAGATGATTGAGAAATGTACGACCCAGAGAAGTACAATACCCAGACAATTTTGTGGGTGCAAAATAGAGGGTTCTAAAACACTGGAAAACAACATGAATAGTCATTGAATGTTACACAAGAAAAGTTCCTTGATCCTACGTGATTTAGACTTAAACAAAGATACTATCTACCAAAAATTATTAAACATATAGGTGTGTTGGTTGGTAACACTTAGGACATGTACAATGGTAAGGAAGGCACGTCATCTCTTAGTAGTCCACGTCATCTAGAGAAAACGGTAAATATTAGGAATATAGTGTGTTATCCTTTATTATCAGCCCTTGCAATAAATGAGAATTAATTATTTTTAGTAGAAAATTGTGTGGCTAAGGAAAGACAAGTTGTACAATGGGTAAAATAGTCTTCTCTTATTTCACAAGAGATCTTAGATAAGTGAAGACAACCTTCTTTTCCTTCCTTCTCTCCCCTCCAACTAAGCAGAAATCCTACGTGGCAATCAGTAAGAGAAGGTCGATGTCACCCCATTGTGCATGCCCTTATTTTCCTTTTTCGTCTGACATGGACGATCTGAACACGAGGGGCGTGTTTGGATTTTTTTGCATTAAAAACCACTATTCAATTAATAATTAGTTGAATTTGCCAGACAGTAATAGTAATAAATATATCCTTGAACCACATACAAAAGACTACAAGAAGTGGAGGAGGGGAGTGTTTCATTCGTAACACTCATTTTCCAATTTTATATGTCATGGCTCAGCTAAATTTGTGTTGGTTTGGCCAAGTCTAGAGCCATGTTGTCCATTCCGTTTGGTTGCCCGTATTGCATGATAGTGGTTGTCTCGTACCCATGTCTGCAGAGGAGACTAAAGGATAGGATCCAAGGACACAATGTTTGGTTCCTTGTATCCTTTGGGTCATAAATGATAACGTTACCAAAAAACTAAATTCATAGATATATGTTTAACATGTAGCAATGTATCAGCAAATTAAATTCTTGACAACATCATCATCACGTACTTTTCTTCTTTTCCTTGTGGTACATATGTTTGCGCACAATGTCTTAGACACTCCATTTTTGTACTCTCCAAGCATCGTGATCATGTTTTCAAGGCAAGAGTGTCTAGAAATAAAGAAAAGTTCTTTGCCTGTTGTGGGAAAGTTCCATGTGATGATATCCTGAAAGGACGTCATGTCGCCTAGAGGGGAGGGGGTGAATAGGTGTTTAAAAACTCTTACGGATTTGGTTTGTAAGAATGCGGAATTAAACTAACGTTTATTTTAAAAGAACAAATCCTAAATATGCTAGGCTCAACTAAGTGCAACAATAATAACTAGAGCTAAGAAAGATAGGCACAAGATATATGTAGCACAAGTGATAGCAAGATATACGTACTTCAAGCACGATGGCTATCACAAGAAAAGTAAGCTCGGGTATAGAAATAACCGAGGCACGTGTAGACGAAGATGTATTCCCGTGTTCCCTTCCTTTACAAGAAGGTACGTCACGTTTGGAGAGGTGAGGATCCCATGAAGGATTTCCCAACTCCACGAAGGCTCACATTCTTCTCCGAGCCAAACCCACGAAGGATAATGGCCCTTTTCTTATGGTTAGCTTTTCCTCCACTCCATAGATGGCAAGCTCCAAAACCACTTGACAAGCTCCACGAAGGAGAAGCCCGGGCCTCTTCACAATCTTCCTTGAAGAGATCACTGGAGCACCAACCGCCAAGCCAACTAGGAGGTCTTCCTCCAAGAGTAACAAGCCCACGGTCTCTCACTCGAACTAATCGTGGTGGAGAGCTCAACACTATGCAATGATGCAAAGCAAGAACACTAGAGGTGTTCAAATCGTTCACACTCAAATCCCACCAAAGAAACAAATGCTAGGATGAGATTAGAGAGGAATAACAAAGAGGAAATCAACAAATGACTTCAAGATCTAGATCCAAAGGGTTTCCCTCACTTAGAGAAGAAATAGATTGGTGAGGATTGTAGATCTAGATCTCCTCTCTTAGATCCCTCAAGAATGAGCAAGAATCATGGGGGAATCAAGAGATATTACAAGTTCTTCAAAGTCAACAATGGAGGAGAGAGAGTTGAAGAACTTACCAAGCCCAAGGTGGAAGAAGGCCTATTTATAGCCCAAGCCAAAATCTAACTATTGGGGAAGTGTCCAGCTCAGCATAAGTCAAGGAAGCCGGTCAACCGGACCTGGGGCCAGGCCATCCGATCCAGGGGCCGGTCAGACCAGGCCACAGGCCGGACCATCCGGCCGGCACCGGATCGTGCGCCGGGCCGAGACCGAAGCGAGTCCAGGACATACAGCACCTGCCCCCGGTTGTCACCGGAGCAGGAGCCGGTCCGCGCCGGGGAGGCCGGTCCACAGGCCGGCGTGGCCGGGCGTGAGGCCGGACCGGCCGGTCCAAACCGGACCGTACGCCGGGCCAGCACCGGGAGAAGCTGGAGACCTCCCTGGATAGTGCCCGGTTGGCACCGGTCCAGGAGCCGGTTTGCGCCGGGCTAGCCGGTGCCACGGCCGGTCCAGCCGGACCTTAGGCCGGGCGGGCACCGAGCGACAGTGCCAGAATACGCAGGACCCCTGAAGATCTTTTCTTTTCCTTTTAAACAGAAAATGCTCCCGAACTCCGATTGACATGAAACCAATTTTGTTGAAATATGGACTCCTCACACGATATTTTTAGAGATTCTAGAGAGGGAGTCTCCCACCGTTAAGAAACGATGAAGACGTCCAAACTCGAAAACGTAATAGAAGATGCATGCAGCTCCGTTTTCGATGAACTTGGGCTTTTTGTAAAGCTAGCAACAAGCTCAAGAACCTTACACAGAGAAACGCCAAGAAGAAATAGGGATATGCAAAGTATGCAAAAGATTGAGCTCCCTAAGACGATGTGATCAATTTACCCAACCGAAAGCCCCTCTTGATAGTGCGGCTGTCTATCCTATAATTCGGTCTCCCAACAACCACCTTGAGACCGGTAAAAGGAAAACCTAGCAAGGCCATACCTTTGCCTTGCGCATTCCGCTTGATCTTGATGATGATGCTTCATGCTTCATTCAAGACGGAAAGTCTCACTTGATCATGTTACTTTGCGAAGACTCACAAATGCTCCCCCATACACCATGATGGGAAAGCTCCATTGATGCACATCTTCACATGTCCATTATCACCAAATGGACGACAAGCTTCAAGCATAAGATCCTCTTGAGATGCTCAGCTTGAACTTGCGCAACTCAACCTTGATGACGATCACCACTTGATGTCATCCTCTCATGGGCTATATGAGATCTCACTTTTGATGCATGCCCATGGAAAGATACCTAACCCACATAGACAACACAAGTGCACATATATGATTGATTAGTTCATGAAGCATAATTGACAAGGCTTACCATACCACATGACTTCACGTGGCACATTCTTCATGCTTCATGTGTTGACCAAACTTGAATCTATTCTTCACTCTTTGAATTGGTCAACCTTGTATCTTCTCATGCTCTATCATACTATATTGAGGTGTATAAATAATTCTTCATTTGCTTGCATGCTCTAAATCTTAGTCGACCATAGCTCAACTTATGAGACTATTGTGACATCGCTTAGTGTCATATCTTGAATTCTTCACTCGGAATCAAGCACTCAAGATCTTGATCATTCATTGCTTAACACATAAGCTAGAGCATGGCTACTATTAAGTTCCACATAAGGGCATCTCCAACCGAGCGACCCAAACGGACGCGTTGGGCCGTCCGTTTTGGGCCGTTTGGGTGGCCGAGCGGACGCGCGGACGGAGCCCCGCGTCCGCGCGTCCGTTTGGATCGCGCGCTGCGCCCAACGCGGCAGATTTTGGTCGCGTCGCCGTATGGTAGCTTTTTGCTTGTAAATTCACTATAAAACGCCAAAAAAATTATAGAAAATATAGAAATAGTTCAAATGCTCAAAATTTATTACACAGTACATTGTCCACGTAATCAATGATAAAGTATTATTCAAATAAAATGTAAAAACGATACAAATGCTTTAGGCTTCAGGATTTCCTTCATCATTGTTGTTTGCAGAATTGTTGCCTACATGCTGCTGACGTGGGAGTTAGAAATCTCTATGGTGTAACTTTTCTTCAGTTCCCCGGCAATGGCGCCAGAAAAATTGCTTGATGGCGCGTGAGACACACGTCTGTTGGGAACCCCAAGAGGAAGGTGTGATGCGTACAGCAGCAAGTTTTCCCTCAGTAAGAAACCAAGGTTATCGAACCAGTAGGAGATGAAGGCCACGTGAAGGTTGTTGGCGGAGGAGTGTAGTGCGGCGCAACACCAGGGATTCCGGCGCCAACGTGGAACCTGCACAACACAATCAAAATACTTTGCCCCAACTTAATAGTGAGGTTGTCAATCTCACCGGCTTGCTGTAAACAAAGGATTAAATGTATGGTGTGGAGAATAATGTTTGTTTGCGAAGAACAACAGAGAACAGAGTTTGCGATAGATTGTATTTCAGATGTAAAAGAATGGACCGGGGTCCACGAGTTCACTAGTGGTGTCTCTCCAATAAGAAATAGCATGTTGGGTGAACAAATTACAGTTGGGCAATTGACAAATAGAGAGGGCATAACAATGCACATACATATCATGATGACTACTATGAGATTTAATTAGGGCATTACGACAAAGTACATAGACCGCTATCCAGCATGCATCTATGCCTAAAAAGTCCACCTTCAGGTTAGCATCCGCATCCCTTCCAGTATTAAGTTGCAAACAACAGACAATTGCATTAAGTATGGTGCGTAATGTAATCAAGTAATCAACACAAATATTCTTAGACAAAGCATCGATGTTTTATCCCTAGTGGCAACATCACATCCACAACCTTAGAACTTTCTGTCACTGTCCCAGATTCAATGGAGGCATGAAGCCACTATCGAGCATAAATACTCCCTCTTGGAGTCACAAGTATCAACTTGGCCAGAGCCTCTACTAGCAACGGAGAGCATGCAAGAACATAAACAACACATATATGATAGATCAATAATCAACTTGACATTGTATTCCATATTCATCGGATCCCAACAAACACAACATGTAGCATTACAAATAGACGATCTTGATCATGATAGGTAGCTCACAAGATCTAACATGATAGCACAAGAGGAGAAGACAACCATCTAGCTACTGCTATGGACCCATAGTCCAAGGATGAACTACTCACACATCAGTCCGGAGGCGATCATGGTGATGTAGAGTCCTCCGGGAGATGATTCCCCTCTCCTGCAGGGTGCCGGAGGCGATCTCCTGAATCCCCCGAGATGTGATTAGCGGCGGCGGCGTCTCTGGAACTTTTTCCGTATCGTGGCTCTCGGTAATAGGGTTTTCGCGACGGAGAGTATAAGTAGGCGGAAGGGCAGAGTCGGGGGGGTCACGAGGGGCCCACACCATAGGGCGGCGCGGGCCCCCCCCTTGGCCGCGCCGCCTTGTGGTGTCGCCACCTCGTGACCCCACTTCGTATCTCCTTCGGTCTTCTGGAAGCTCCGTGGAAAAATAAGACCCTGGGCGTTCGTTTCGTCCAATTCCGAGAATATTTCCTGTGTAGGATTTCTGAAACCAAAAACAGCACAAAACAGGAACTGGCACTTCGGCATCTCGTTAATAGGTTAGTGCCGGAAAATGCGTATAAATGATGTAAGGTGTGTATAAAACATGTGAGTATTGTCATAAAACTAGCATGGAACATAAGAAATTATATATACGTTTGAGACGTATCAAGCATCCCCAAGCTTAGTTCCTACTCGCCCTCGAGTAGGTAAACGATAACAAGGATAATTTCTGAAGTGACATGATATCATAATCTTGATCAATACTATTGTAAAGCATATGAGATGAATGAAGTGATTCGAAGCAATGGTAAAGACAATGACTAAACAACTGAATCATATAGCAAAGACTTTTCATGAATAGTACTTTCAAGACAAGCATCAATAAGTCTTGCACAGGAGTTAACTCATAAAACAATAGATTCTTAGTAGAAAGTTTTGAAGCAACACAAAGGAAGATATAAGTTTCAGCGGTTGCTTTCAACTTCAACATGTTTATCTCATGGATATATCTCATGGATAATTGTCAACTCAAAGTAATATGATGAATGCAAATAAGCAAGTATGTAGGAATCAATGCACACAGTTGACACAAGTGTTTGCTTCTAAGATAGAAGGAAATAGGTAAACTGACTCAACATAAAGTAAAAGAAAGGCCCTTCGCAGAGGGAAGCATGGATTACTATTTTTGTGCTAGAGCTTTTATTTTGAAAACATAGAAACAATTTTGTCAACAGTAGTAATAATTCATATGTGTTATGCATAAGACATCCTATAAGTTGCAAGCCTCATGCATAGAATACCAATAGTGCTCGCACCTTGTCCTAATTAGCTTGGATTTACATGGATTATCATTGCATAATATATGTTTCAACCAAGTGTCACAAAGGGGTACCTCTATGCCGCCTGTACAAAGGTCCAAGGAGATAGATCGCATTTGATTTCTCGTTTTTGATAAATCTCAACTTAAGGACATCCGTACCCGGACAACATAGACAACAGATAATGGACTCCTCTTTAATGCATAAGCATTCAACAACAGATAATATTCTCATAAGAGATTGAGGATTGATGTCCAAACTGAAACTTCAGCCATGATTCATGGCTTTAGTTAGCGGCCCAATGTTCTTCTCTAACAATATCTATATCTATACCTAATAATAAAAGCAAAAGGGCTTCTTGTTGGTCCGTTTTTTATTAACCCTATTGTAGCTAGAAATTACAAGCACTGCCACCGGTTAGTAAAAACGGTTCGTTCTATCGTGGCCCAGCGTTTTTTCCACGGTCAACGCTCCGTCCCCGCTAGCGAGATGAAGTACGCCGGTATGTGGGCTGTCGTGCGTTGCCCTGCATGCGACCAGGGCGAAGGAATGGTCGCCGGAGTCCGGACCGACGCCCCACACCAATAGCACTCCGCCCCTGCTCCGCTCGGCCTCGTCGCTCGACTCCGCTGTCCAATCTGTAAGGAGAGGGATGTGGATAGGGACCTAGGCGAGGGAAATTCAGATCGCCGCCGGTTCTCCCCATCGGCAGCCCGTCTGCTTCAAGTCCTTGGCTGCGCGCTCCCGGACACCGCCGCCTGGCCTGCAAGTTCCCCAACGCCGGCGACCTAGACTCCACCCTCGACTGTAGAGAAGTCCCCGCGCGACGCCCCTACTCGATCGGCTGCTGCGGCGCGACGCCCCTACTAGCAAAGTGGAGATGGGTCTCCCGGCCCCATGGCGAGGGCAACGCACAGCAGCCAGACCATGACGCCCTCTGTCGTGGTATCGTCACGGCATATGCTACGGGGTAGCTAAAGAGAGGTGGTTCCTGTATGGGCGTCGACGGTATCCGGATGCGGGATTGGTACACAGCACGCGGTGATGTACCCAGGTTCAGGGCCCTCGCGGTGGAGGTCAAACCCCTACTCCTGCATGTCCGATGTATATGACAATATATGGTGTTACATAGTTGCTCCTTGAGCTGTTTGTCCCGAGAAGGAAGAAGCTACCGTGAGCTAAGAGGGAGCCTGGCCGGCTTAGATAGAGCCTGGCCGGCTGCTCGTATGTGAGCTGAGAGAGAGAGATGGCAGCGCCGGCCTCGTTGGCCCTTTTTGCCCCGAGCCCGGAAGGCTCCCCCGGTGTGCCTTATATAGGCCCGGCACCCGGGGGACAAGTGGTGGCCCACATACACCGTACATGATTTGACTACTGGGGTTCCATCAACCGTACACACGGTGCTACTATTGCACCACGATGAGTCTAGCGATAGCCCGTACGTAGAGTAGAGTAGCACGTTTCCTGGTCGTTGTGTCCTCGATCGTACCCAGTGCAGATGGATCCAATGCTTGGTCGTTCCTTGAATGGTTGAAGCTGGCTCGTGCATGGCCTTAGTCAGCCGGCCATGCACTTGATCATACCCAGGGGAGCTGAAGGAGCCGGCCACAATGATGATTGAAGCCGGCCAGGGACGATGCAGGTGCATGCCAGCCGGCCACCACCACGTGAGGGAGCAGCTGGAGCGAGCGGACGCGCCCCGTCCGATCGACCGAGCGACGAAGCCGGCCACTCCCACTCGAGTCGGCCCGAGCGCGTGGGCGACGGCCCAGCAGCCGGACCGGCCACGGGAGCGGGAGCCGGCCCGGAGGGGGCCGGGGCAGCCGGAAGCCGGCCCGGCAGGGCGCAGGCCGGACAAGCCGGAAGTCGGCCCGGTTGCGGAGGAGCTGCCCAGGCGCTCTCTTTTCTTCTTTTCTTTACTGTTTCATCCATATCTTTTGATCCGTTGCATCTTTTCTTGATCCGCGAAATGCTGCACGCTCGTAAACTCGAGGACTTTTCCATACCGGGGGTCATCCCCCCGACATTAGCCCCCGAGCCTACAAGGGACTCGAAGAACAATCGAGTCGCATGGAGGGTCCCAAACTCAATGTTGATGATGTAGATGATGATGGCGATGTCGATGTAGCTCGCGGCACTGTCGAAAACGGCACGGCGCCGCATGGGCACAGCTGAGGTGAGCGGCGTGGAGTCGCCAAGGCTGATCTCAACCATGCGTAAGGCGGCGAGGGCGCAGCCGGACGATGGCGGCGAGGGCGCAACCGGACGATGGCGGCGAAGGCGCAGTCGGACGATGCGGCGAAGGCGCAGCCGGTCGATGCGGCGAGGGCGCGGCCGAACGATGCGGCGAGGGCGCAGCCGTATGAGGCGGCGAGGGCGCAGCCGGCGACAGCCGGGCGAGGCGGCGTGGGCGCAGCCGGAGAAGGCGCGAAGGCGCAGTCGGACGAGGCGCAGCCGGACGAGACGGCGAAGGCGCAGCCGGACAAGGCGCGAAGGCGCAGCCGAACGAGGCGCAGCCGGACGAGGCGCAGCCGGACGAGGCGCGAAGGCGCAGCCAGACGGCGAAGGCGCAGTCGGAAGAGGCGCGAAGGCGCAGCCGGACGAGGCGGCGAAGGCGCAGCCGGACGAGGCGACGAAGGCACAGCCGGACGAGGCGACGAAGTCGCAGCCGGACGAGACGACGAAGGCGCAGCCGGACGAGGCGGCGAAGGCGCGGCCGGGCGAGGCGACGAAGGCGGAGCCGGACGAGGCGGCGAGGTCGCAGCCGGACAAGGCGCAGCCGGACGAGGCGACGAAGTCGCAGCCGGACAAGGCGCAGCCGGACGAGACGGCGAAGGTGCAGCCGGACGAGGCGACGAAGTCGCAGCCGGACGAGGCGACGAAGTCACAGCCGGACGAGGCGCAGCCGGACGAGGCGCGAAGGCGCAGCCAGACGGCGAAGGCGCAGTCGGAAGAGGCGCGAAGGCGCAGCCGGACGAGGCGACGAAGGCGCAGCCGGACGAGGCGGCGAGGTCGCAGCCGGACAAGGCGACGAAGTCGCAGCCGGACAAGGCGCAGCCGGACGAGACGGCGAAGGTGCAGACGGACGAGGCGACGAAGTCGCAGCCGGACAAGGCGCAGCCGGACGAGACGACGAAGGCGCAGCCGGACGAGGCGGCGAAGTCACAGCCGGACGAGGCGCAGCCGGACGAGGCGCGAAGGCGCAGCCAGACGGCGAAGGCGCAGTCGGAAGTGGCGCGAAGGCGCAGCCGGACGAGGCGGCGAGGTCGCAGCCGGACAAGGCGACGAAGTCGCAGCCGGACAAGGCGCAGCCGGACGAGACGGCGAAGGTGCAGCCGGACGAGGCGACGAAGTCGCAGCCGGACGAGGCGACGAAGTCACAGCCGGACGAGGCGCAGCCGGACGAGGCGCGAAGGCGCAGCCGGAAGAGGCGCGAAGGCGCAGCCGGACGAGGCGGCGAAGGCGCAGCCGGACGAGGCGACGAAGGCGCAGCCGGACGAGGCGACGAAGTCGCAGCCGGACAAGGCGCAGCCGGACGAGACGACGAAGGCGCAGCCGGACGAGGCGCAGCCGGACGAGGCGGCGAAGGCGCGGCCGGACGAGGCGGCGAAGGCGCAGCCGGACGAGGCGGCGAGGTCGCAGCCGGACAAGGCGCAGCCGGACGAGGTGTCCGCCGGCTCGTGCTGAAGAGCACCCGGAAGTGGCCGCTGAGGACCGCCAGCTCGAAGGCTCTGGGCCGCTGGCAAGGTGGACTCGGTGTCCGCCGGCTCGTGCTGAAGAGCACCCGGAAGTGGTCGCTGAGGACCGCCATCTCGAAGGCTCTGGGCCGCTGGTAAGGTGGACGCGGTGTCCGCCGGCTCGTGCTAAAGAGCACCCGGAAGTGGTCGCTGTAGACCGCCAGCTCGAAGGCTCTGGGCCGCTGGCAAGGTGGACGCGGTGTCCGCCGGCTCGTGCTGAAGAGCACCCGGAAGTGGTCGCTGTAGACCGCCAGCTCGAAGGCTCGGGCCGCCGGCAAGGTGGACTCGGTGTCCGCCGGCTCGTGCTCGAAGAGCACCCGGAAGTGGTCGCCGAGGACCGCCAGCTCGAAGGCTCGGGCCGCCGGCAAGGTGGACTCGGTGTCCGCCGGCTCGTGCTGAAGAGCACCCGGAAGTGGTCGCTGAGGACCGCCAGCTCGAAGGCTCTGGGCCGCTGGCAAGGTGGACTCGGTGTCCGCCGGCTCGTGCTGAAGAGCACCCGGAAGTGGTCGCTGAGGACCGCCAACTCGATGTAGTCCATCGGAGATAGTCATATAAGAGACAAAGTTAGTCAGTAAAGACATATAATATATGCAGCCTTATCAGTGCTAGCTTTATGTAGAGGGATGTTGGCTCGGTTTCGTCCGAGCCCCCTGGAGTCATTTTCATGTCCCCCCGCTCTTTGGCTTTTTCTCTTGCCGACCATACAGCCGGGTTGCGGTCTGTAGCTAGGTCAAGAGTGGGCCTCAAAGTGGAGCGCACAGTACTTAGACTTTGAGGGGCGGACTCATTCGAGCTACATCGGCGAAGGCCGGGATGCCCAAGGTGATCTCTCTTTGGACGTTGTTCATGTGAGGCGACCTCCAGCTTTTGCTCTTGCTAGCCATGAAGCCGGGTTGCGGACAACAGCTGAGTCGAAGAGTGGGCCTTTGGTACCGTACACACTACTAAGCCGTCTGTGGGATAGAGCATTTTGGACCAACCGGCGAGCCCCAGGGACGAGTTGAGTCGGTCCGGGGTTAAGCAGCGAAGCGCGGCGGAAGAGGGGGTAGCCCCCGAGTGTAACTCGGGTTACCCGGCTGAGCAGCGGTGTGGAGAGTTACTCAACGATACTTACATTTTGTTTTCGATGTAGGGTTGATCTCGATAGTGATGACGAGTTGTTGAAGCCGTAGAGGCGAGGGAGTGGCTGGTGGCCTCAGCCGGCTTGGCTCCGGCCGGCCAAGCCATCAAACGCGCTGCGAGTGGCGCTGAGGAGCGCAGCCGGCACGCGAGTCGGTGCAAGCGCGGCCGGAAGAGGGCGAAGGCGCAGCCGGTGTGAGAGGGGGACAGCCCCCGAGTGTCTGTCGGGGTGGCCGATTCACGCGCGTGGGGAAGTGTCGATGGCTGATGGCCTCAGCCGGCTTGACTCCAGCCGGCCAAGCTACCAAACGCGCTGCAGATGTACGAGTCGATGCAGATTCCGGCTGCTCAGGTTCAGCCGGACGGGCGACCAAACGCGCTCGGGCTGGTTCAGTCGGTGCAGGCTCCACTCATCCCATTCCCAGCCGGCCTGGACAGGCGGAACCGGTACGAGCGGAGTCGAGCGACCAACCAAACAGACCCAGCCCCAGCCGGGTTAAGGACAGCCCGCCCAGCCGGCACCGGCGCAGCCGGCTCGATCGATCGAACATCGAGCGGATTCAGTAGGCGGCATGTTTTAGCCGGATAGATTTTTTTTTTTTTTTTTTAGCCGGCAAACTATTTGCAGCCGGATCATTTTTTTTTTCAGCCGGCAAGCAACTTCTTTTCAGCCGGCCACTTATTCTCCTTTTCATTTTTCTTTCTCCATTCGACTCGGCATGTATATCAGCCGACTTGGGCTTTTTTTTTATCCATCTCTTTCTTTCTCTTTTTTTTTTCACCCGGCCATGTCACTCCAGCCGGCCCCACTCCTATCTTTTCATTTTCTTTTAAATTTTTCTCAGCCGGTAAACAACTTCTTTTCAGCCAACCCCACATCCCCTTGACTTTTTCTTTCTTATTCCTCAGTTGGCCCGTGCGTTCTTTCCTTTGGCAGGAGAGCGTGAGGCGCATGCAGCAACTGGCGTGAGCGGCACGGGGCCGAGCCAGCCAACAAGCGCACGCGAGCTCAGCGGACGGAGCATCGTCGGAGCCAGCCGGGAGCGCGGGGGAGCGAGATGGAGCAGGCCGTGGCAGGGCGGAAGCTGGCGGAGGTCGTCGCGGGGCGAAGCCGGGCGCGCGGGAGCCGGTGGTTGGGCAGCCGGATGAACGGTTGCCGCGACGCGAAGATGAGGGTGCGCGCGCGCACATGAGGATGTGGTACGTGCGGCGGTTCGTAGCGGGAGCCGGCGGTTGCGCAGCCGGATGAACGGCGAAGCCGGACGGTGGCGAGCCAGATGACGCAGCGGTGAGCCGGCCGTGGCGCGAGCCGGCGAGGGCGCAGGACTTTGCGTCGCGCGTCGCAGCAGGAGCCGGACGAGGCGTGCTCGAGAGGTTGCGGCTGCGGAAGCCGGAGCCAGAGGGCGGAAGCCGGACTTGGAGGTCACGCGGGAGCCGGACGCGATGAGGCTGGGCGGAGCCGGCGACGCTGTAGGGCGCGTTGTCGAAGGCGACAAGGGCGCAGCCGGGGCGGCGGCCGGAGTCGACCACGGCGGGGTGCGTGGCGCGCCGGACGAGGAGTGCTGGAGCTGGGCGCCGCCGAAGCCGGCCGCGGCGACGGAGCCGATTGCCTGCATGTGCTCGCACATGCACGTGCCTGGATGATGCCTGCGTTGCACCTGCGCGTGGGCTTGGTGATGGTGCTGCGGCTTTGCTGGTGGCCAGCTGCTGCCGCTTGTTGCATGCTGTTGTAGCTTGCTTGCTATAGTAGAGAGAAACAGCAGCCGTGAGAATATAGAAAATAATATACTGTGGCTTTTTAGTTTGACAGGGAGCGATGCATGGGCGATGACGCGTGCGGGCGAAGCCGGCAGGTGTAGCGCGTGGCACGGACGAAGCCGGACGTGGCCGGGGTCGTTGCTGTCGCGTGGAAGCCTGACGGGCGCGGCGCAGCAGTTGGAGATGGAGCAGGGCGAAGTCGACACGGGACGTATGCCGGCGCTGGGCGAAGATGGACCGGAGCCGGCGGTGGTGCTGGCGCTGCTCTGCTGCTGCTTACAGGCGTACAGCTGCTGGCACCCGCATGCAGGAGAGCGCGGCTGCGTGGAGCTGCTGCCCGGTTTGCGGGCGCGTGGTCGAGGGGAGCTGCTGCTACTCGCGCGCATGCGAGCTCTGCAGTTGGCAGCCGCAGCGCACGCCGACGAGGAAGATGCCGCGGGCGAGGCTGGCAAGCTGGACGACGAAGGTCCTGGCCGGCCAGGAGCGTCTCGCTGCTGCACGCGCGGATCGACGGAGGACGCGGCGCGGGCGTAGGGGCGTTTGCCGCGGTGCTATTGCCGGCGCTGCTTGCTTCTGCTTGGTACGCACTACGCGTGCGCATGCACGACCGCTGGGTGATGCCGCTGCTTGTTGAGCGCGGGACAGAGGTCGACGGAGGCGCTGGGGCGCAGACGATGCTGCCGGCCGCTGCTCATGCGATGCTCGCCGGGCTGCTGCTACTGCCCACGTGCGCACCCGCATACAGCATGTTGGCTTGCTTCTTGGTGAGGAGGAGAGCGCGCGACCACGAGCGCACGCGAGAGATGATGTTGATGAAGAGGGTGACTGCGGCGTCGCCCGCGACGATGATGGTGAAGAAGCTCGCGGCGGCGAGGGCCGGGGCGGAGACGAAGCTCGCGGCGTTGAAAGCCGCGGCAGTGAGGACGTGCCCGAAGAGGGCGGCGATGCCGGCGGCGTTGAAGGCCGCGGCGGTGAGGACGTGCCCGAAGAGGGCGGCGATGCCAGCGGCGTTGAAGGCCGCAGCAATGACGATGATGAGGAAGGGTCCCGTCCGGACGAACTCCGGCCGGCGCCACTGCAGGCCCCACGGTGGGCGCCAAATGTCGTGGTATCGTCACGGCATATGCTACGGGGTAGCTAAAGAGAGGTGGTTCCTGTATGGGCGTCGACGGTATCCGGATGCGGGATTGGTACACAGCACGCGGTGATGTACCCAGGTTCAGGGCCCTCGCGGTGGAGGTCAAACCCCTACTCCTGCATGTCTGATGTATATGACAATATATGGTGTTACATAGTTGCTCCTTGAGCTGTTTGTCCTGAGAAGGAAGAAGCTACTGTGAGCTAAGAGGGAGCCTGGCCGGCTTAGATAGAGCCTGGCCGGCTGCTCGTATGTGAGCTGAGAGAGAGAGATGGCAGCGCTGGCCTCGTTGGCCCTTTTTGCCATGAGCCTGGAAGGCTCCCCTGGTGTGCCTTATATAGGCCTGGCACCCAGGGGACAAGTGGTGGCCCACATACACTGTACACGATTTGACTACTGGGGTTCCATCAACTGTACACACAGTGCTACTATTGCACCACAGTGAGTCTAGCGATAGCCTGTACGTAGAGTAGAGTAGCACGTTTCCTGGTCGTTGTGTCCTCGATCGTACCCAGTGCAGATGGATCCAATGCTTGGTCGTTCCTTGAATGGTTGAAGCTGGCTCGTGCATGGCCTTGGTCAGCCGGCCATGCACTTGATCATACCCAGGGGAGCTGAAGGAGCCGGCCACGATGATGATTGAAGCCGGCCAGGGACGATGCAGGTGCATGCCAGCCGGCCACCACCACGTGAGGGAGCAGCTGGAGCGAGCGGACGCGCCCCGTCCGATCGACCGAGCGACGAAGCCGGCCACTCCCACTCGAGTCGGCCCAGGCGCGTGGGCGACGGCCCAGCAGCCGGACTGGCCACGGGAGCGGGAGCCGGCCTGGAGGGGGCCGGGGCAGCCGGAAGCCGGCCCAGCATGGGCGCAGGCCGGACAAGCCGGAAGTCGGCCCAGTTGCGGAGGAGCTGCCCAGGCGCTCTCTTTTCTTCTTTTCTTTACTGTTTCATCCATATCTTTTGATCCGTTGCATCTTTTCTTGATCCGCGAAATGCTGCACGCTCGTAAACTCGAGGACTTTTCCATACCGGGGGTCATCCCCCCGACACCCTCGCGCGCGAAGTGAAGACCTGCAGATTTCTCCGCCCGACGGCCGCGAACTCCGCTAGACCGAGAGGGAGATACTTACCAGGCATATGTAAAGGCGATTATCTAACTGTTGGATATACGGGATTGCTTTTCGGAGCAGCAGCAACCATTCCTGACTGCTAACATCAACGTGATACTACAGATCCAAGCGCTGTTGTAAAATGTGTGTTTACCATTATCACAATTTCTAGCTAACTTTTTTTAGAACATTTCATTGTGCTGTGCCTCAGAAACTTGTAAAATCGACTGCACTATTTGAGTAATCAAGTCAGATAATCGAGTACGACATTGCCATTGCCTTACTGCCGCAGCTGTCTAGGGAAGTAATTGGTGCGACCAACAGCATGTTTTTGTGCTTGGCATTCCCTCACTCCTCCCTGCTAGAATCGTTACTGCATGGTCACATGATGTTCATGGAGTAGGCAGTGGTATTGTTCTTCAGGCAACATACAAGAAAAGACCGATTTAAGTGAAGAAAGCTGAAAGTGATTCTCAAGTAATGTCCATCGTTTTTTATAATGATTTTACCCCTTGAAGTTTGTCCAATCACTGTTCTGTAACAGCAAGTCTGCAACTGTTGATTTGAGCTTGCTTTGCACCATACTTTGGAGATTGCACTTGTTAATTTGTTATTGATGTTGAAAGGAGACACGCCGAGTTTCAACTCACTACAGGAAAAACAGCCGCTGCCGTGCAGCCACCTATTGCCGTGTGCTCGCGCACGGCAAAGAAATCGTTGCCGTGTAAAGAAATTAAAAACGCACGGCAAAGGCAAGCGCACGGCAAAGAGGAGCTACAGCGCACGGCAAAGAGTAAGTGCACAGCAAAGACACAGGAAAGCACACGGCAATGAGTACCCGCACGGCAAAGAGAACAAACAATTGCCGTGCGATATCCTTTGCCGTGCGCAGGTCTGGGCCGCACGGCAAAGGCCGCTTTGCCGTGTAGTTTTTGCCTTTGCCGTGTGCCTTCTTCCATTTTCTCTTTTTTCTTTCTATTATACTTATTTTAATGCTTATACTTATTCTTGAAATATGACAAGTACTACACATCTTCATTAATACAATTTGTATACCATATTATTACAATACGACAAGTACTCTAAGTCCTCACTCCCCCTCCAACATATCGGGGTTTCGGAGCAAATAAACCGCGTTCGGGAATCTTCCAAGTGTTATCGCCCGAAAGAGAGGGGAAGGTCACACATGGGAGCTATGTCTTGCACCACTTGGTGAATCACACCTTACACCACAGTTCCACACATATCGTAGGTCCACATGCAAGTTTTGGTGGCATTCCGGTGCTCCGGCGGTCGTTCCCCCCCCCCCCCCGAAAACGGCGGTCTACGTGTCGGGGGGTCTACCCCCCTAGATTTCACCGCGCGAGGTTCCACCAACATACTTTTTGGTAGGTTTGGTTTTGGTTACACATGGAAAGCCAGGTTTGGCACACTTTGGCACATTGTAGCCACCGGTATACCCGCAGCGGGACACTTCAGCCTACAAGTCGAGGAATCTGCCAAGTGTTATCGCCCGAAAGAGAGGAATGTCACACATGGGAGCTATGCCTTGCACCATTTGGTGAATCACACCTTCCAACACACTTTGACACATATACTAGGTCCACTTGCAAGTTTTGGTGGCATTCCGGTGCCCCGGCGGTCATTCCCCCCCGATAACGGCGGTCTGCGTGCCTCGCGGGGGGTCTACCCCCTAGATTTCTTCGCGCGAGGTTCCACCAACATACTTTTTGATAGGTTTAGTTTTGTTTAGGCCATATACACATGGAAAGCTAGGTTTGACACAATTTGGCACACTATAGCCACCGGTATACCCGCAGCGGGTCACTTTAGCCTACAAGTCGAGGAATCTTCCAAGTGTTATCGCCCGAAAGAGAGGAATCTCACACATGGGAGCTATGCCTTGCACCATTTGGTGAATCACACCTTCCAACACACTTTCAAACATATCCTAGGTCCACTTGCAAGTTTTGGTGCCATTCCGGTGCTCCGGCGGTCGTTCCCCCCCGAAAACGGCGGTCTGCGTGCCTCGGGGGGTCTACCCCCCTAGATTTCACCGCGCGAGGTTCCACCATACTTTTTGATAGGTTTAGTTTTGTTTAGGCCATATACACGTGGAAAGCTAGGTTTGGCACACTTTGGCACATTGTAGCCACCGGTATACCCGCAGCGGGACACTTCAGCCTACAAGTCGAGGAATCTGCCAAGTGCTCGTCGCCCGAAAGAGAGGAATCTCACACATGGGAGCAATGCCTTGCACCATTTGGTGAATCACACCTTCCAACACACTTTCACACATATCCTAGGTCCACATGCAAGTGTTGGTGGCATTCCGGTGCCCCGGCGGTCGTTCTCCCCCGAAAACGGCGGTCTGCGGGCCTCGGGGGGTCTACCCCCCTAGATTTCTCCGCGCGAGGTTCCACCAACATACTTTTTGATAGGTTTAGTTTTGTTTAGGCCATATACACATGGAAAGCTAGGTTTGGCACACTTTGGCACATTGTAGCCACCGGTATACCCGCAGCGTGGACACTTCAGACCCTACAAGTCGAGGAATCTTCCAAGTGTTATCGCCCGAAAGAGAGGAATCTCACACATGGGAGCTATGCCTTGCACCATTTGGTGAATCACACCTTCCAACACACTTTCAAACATATCCTAGGTCCACTTGCAAGTTTTGGTGCCATTCCGGTGCTCCGGCGGTCGTTCCCCCAGAAAACGGCGGCTCGCGTGCCTCGGGGGGTCTACCCCCCTAGATTTCACCGCGCGAGGTTCCACCATACTTTTTGATAGGTTTAGTTTTGTTTAGGCCATATACACATGGAAAGCTAGGTTTGGCACACTTTGGCACATTGTAGCCACCGGTATACCCGCAGCGGGACACTTCAGCCTACAAGTCGAGGAATCTGCCAAGTGCTCGTCGCCCGAAAGAGAGGAATCTCACACATGGGAGCAATGCCTTGCACCATTTGGTGAATCACACCTTCCAACACACTTTCACACATATCCTAGGTCCACATGCAAGTGTTGGTGGCATTCCGGTGCCCCGGCGGTCGTTCTCCCCGAAAACGGCGGCTCGCGGGCCTCGGGGGTCTACCCCCTAGATTTCTCCGCGCGAGGTTCCACCAACATACTTTTTGATAGGTTTAGTTTTGTTTAGGCCATATACACATGGAAAGCTAGGTTTGGCACACTTTGGCACATTTTAGCCACC
>NC_061508.1:61031776-61098140 GCF_022539505.1 Lolium rigidum
GTCTTTGTTATACTGCTGCTGATATTTCACCACTGCTACTGCTATAAAACTGTTACTACTGATAAACTCTTGCGAGCAAGCCTGAATTGAAAAATCCGCTGTTAAGGCTTACAAATATTCTTTGGCTCCCCTTGTGTCGAATCAATAAATTGGGTTTTACTTCCCTCGAAGACTGTTGCGATCCCCTATACTTGTGGGTCGTCAACAGCTAGATCTCGAATTTCATGGTGCGCATGAAGAATGTCCTGGAATGATGCCGGACCGCCTTGAGGAGTAACCAACTCTCCCTGGCCTTCCCACTTATTATCAAAGAGAGAATCATCCCGCTCTATCTCAACAATCATGTTATGCATGATTACACAAGCGGTCATCACCTCCCACAGAGTTTGCACATCCCAGGCTCTAGCAGGGTGTCTGACGATAGCCCAACGAGCTTGGAGGATGCCAAACGCTCGCTCGACATCTTTCCGGGCTGCCTCCTGCTCTTTGGCAAACCTTGCCTCCTGCTCTGAGTTGGGTTTTCGGATTGTCTTCACGAGTGTAGCCCAAGGTGGATAGATACCATCAGCAAGTTAGTACCCCTTGGTGTAGTGGTGGCCATTGATCTCAAAATCCACATCAGGGGACTGACCGTACGCTAGCCTATCAAACACCGGAGAGCGCTGCAGCACGTTGATGTCATTGTGCGAGCCAGCCATTCCGAAGAATGAGTGCCAAATCCATGTGTCATGTGAAGCAAAAGCTTCAAGAATGACTGTGCACCCCTCATAATGGCCGCTGTATCCCCCTGCCAACCAAAGGGGCAGTTCTTCCACTCCCAGTGCATGCAGTCTATGATGCCAAGCATCCCAGGAAATCCCCTGGAAGTGTTGATTGACAACAGACGAGCTGTGTCCTCTCCATTAGGTTGCCGGAGGTACTGTTCTCCGAACGAACCGATCACTGCTCTGCAGAACCTGTACATCGCTTCCAAGCCGGTAGACTCACTCATGCGTGTGTACTCATTTACGAAATCACCGGCAACGCCATATGCGAGCATCCTAATCGTTGCTGTGCATTTCTGGTACGAAGAGAGGCCTACCTTGCCAATTGCATCCACTTTCGCGCAGAAGTAGTCGTCGTAGAGCTTGACGCCATCCATTATCCGGCGTAACAACGGTCTGGACATCCCAAAACGACGGTGAAACAACGCCAGCGGGAACAATGGCTTGGGTTGGAAGTAGTCGTTGAAGAGCTGGTCGTGGCCGCGTTCTCTTTTGCGGTCCAAGGCGGTCGCGCGCCCCGGCAAGGACCCCCGGTACACGGGGATCTGCGAGACAATGTGCTCGTTGATGATCAGCGCAGCCTCCGTGAAAAATTCGCCGTCGGACTCCTCGTCTGACGACGTGTCGATGAATTTCTTGAAGAAGTAGTCGTCGTTGCTGTCCACCATGATCTACAGATGAAAAGGGACAAATTTTAGATCGCCCATTTCATCGAACAACTCGCAGGCCGAGGCCATCCAATGCGTCCGTAGGGACCTGCAGGCCATGGCCGTTGATACGTCTCCGACGTATCGATAATTTCTTATGTTCCATGCCATATTATTGATGATACCTACATGTTTTATGCACACTTTATGTCATATTCGTGCATTTTCTGGAACTAACCTATTAACAAGATGCCGAAGTGCCGATTCTGTTTTCTGCTGTTTTTGGTTTCGAAATCCTAGTAACGAAATATTCTCGGAATTGGACGAAATCAAGACCCGGGGGCCTATTTTGCCACGAACCTTCCGGAAGACCGAAAGGGATACGAAGTGGGGCGACGAGGCGCCGCCACCATAGGGCCGCGCGGCCAAGGGGGGCCCGCGCCGCCCTATGGTGTGGGCCCCTCGTCGGCCCTCCGACTCGCCCCTTCCGCCTACTTAAAGCCTCCGTCGCGAAACCCCGATGCGAAAAACCACGATACGGAAAACCTTCCGGAGACGCCGCCGCCGCCAATCCCATCTCGGGGGATTCCGGAGATCTCCTCCGGCACCTCGCCGGAGAGGGGATTCATCTCCCGGAGGACTCTACACCGCCATGGTCGCCTCCGGAGTGATGAGTGAGTAGTTCACCCTCTGGACTATGGGTCCATAGCAGTAGCTAGATGGTTGTCTTCTCCTCATTGTGCTTCATTGTTGGATCTTGTGAGCTGCCTAACATGATCAAGATCATCTATCCGTAATACTCTATGTTGTGTTTGTCGGGATCCGATGGATAGAGAATACCATGTTATGTTAATTATCAAGTTATTGCATATGTGTTGTTTATGATCTTGCATGCTCTCTCGTTATTAGTAGAGGCTCTGGCCAAGTTGATGCTAGTAACTCCAAGAGGGAGTATTTATGCTCGATAGTGGGTTCATGCCTGCATTGACACCGGGACAGGATGAGAAAGTTCTAAGGTTGTGCTGTGTCTTGTTGCCACTAGGGATAAAACATTGATGCTATGGCCGAGGATGTAGTTATTGATTACATTACGCACCATACTTAATGCAATTGTCTCGTTGCTTTGCAACTTAATACCGGAGGGGGTTCGGACGATAACTCTGAAGGTGGACTTTTTAGGCATAGATGCAGTTGGATGGCGGTCTATGTACTTTGTCGTAATGCCCAATTAAATCTCACTGTACTTATCATGACATGTATGTGCATTGTTATGCCCTCTCTATTTGTCAATTGCCCGACTGTAATTTGTTCACCCAACATGCTTTTATCTTATGGGAGAGACACCTCTAGTGAGCTGTGGACCCCGGTCCATTCTTTTAATACTCGAAATACAAATCTGTTGCAATACTTGTTTTACTCGTTTTCTCTGCAAACAATCATCTTCCACACAATACGGTTAATCCTTTGTTACAGGCAAGCCGGTGAGATTGACAACCTCACTCGTTTCGTTGGGGCAAAGTACTTTGGTTGTGTTGTGCGGGTTCCACGTTGGCGCCGGAATCCCCGATGTTGCGCCGCACTACATCCCGCCGCCATCAACCTTCAACGTGCTTCTTGGCTCCTCCTGGTTCGATAAACCTTGGTTTCTTTCTCGAGGGAAAACTTGCTGCTGTGCGCATCATACCTTCCTCTTGGGGTTCCCAACGAACGTGTGAAATACACGCCATCAAGCATATTTTCACGGCACCGTTGTCGGGAGATCAAGACACGCTGCAAGGGGAGTCTCCACTTCTCAATCTCTTTACTTTGTTTTTGTCTTGCTTTATTTTATTTACTACTTTGTTTGCTGCACTTATATCAAAACACAAAAAAAATTAGTTGCTAGTTTTACTTTATTTACTGTCTTGCACGCTATATCAAAAACACAAAAAAATTAGTTACTTGCATTTACTTTACTTGATTCATCATGTTTCCTTTTAATTTTACCACAAAAAACATACCGGTAGGACGCGGGTCTATCATTGGGAGAAACAATATAGAAGAATTCTTCGATCATGTTAGTACCGTTGAAGATTTTGAAGATAGACACTTGGTAGAACTTGCTCCTACTTATGAAATTGCTGCTGCTTGCTTTAGTTCGCATGTTGGAAACTAAATTTGTTAATCTCAATCCTATAATCCAACACATGTTTCTTACACTTGGTGATATGGAAGAGGGGAAAAGAAAGATTTTGTTTTAGAAACCCTTCTTAGAGAATTTGGTGGTCTAGCAAGAGAGGCTAGAAAGGTCTTCGCTAAATTTAATATGCTTGGTTCTCATACTAATTTTGTTAGTCTCCTTGAAAAAATGGACATGGATAGAATAAGGTACACTAATAATGTTAATGATGGTGGGGAGATCAAAGCACCAATACCATGTAAACTCCTAGCTATGAATGATGCACTAGAACATAACTATGCTTGGCTTGTTCCTGAAAATTTGTTCGATGAGAGTAGCAAGCCCAAGACTAATGAAAAGGAGACGCTGAAACTTATGTATCCAATATACTATGCATGGTTGAGAAAACTCCAAACCCCGATGTAGGTGCACCACCTTTCGATAACACTTGAGTTACACTTTTCGCGCCTAGCCGAAAGGCGTTAAAGAAAAGCGCTTATGGGAGACAACCCATGTTTTTACTACAGTATTTTTGTTTTATATTTGAGTCTTGGAAGTTGTTTACTACTGTAGCAACCTCTCCTTATCTTAGTTTTGAGTTTTGTTGTGCCAAGTAAAGTCTTTGATAGTAAAGTAAGTACTAGATTTGGATTACTGCGCAGTTCCAGATTTCTTTGCTGTCACGAATCTGGGTCTACCTCCCTGTAGGTAGCTCAGAAAATTAAGCCAATTTACGTGCATGATCCTCAGATATGTACGCAACTTTCATTCAATTTGTGCATTTTCATTTGAGCAAGTCTGGTGGCCTAATAAAATCCATATTTACGGACTGTTCTGTTTTGACAGATTCTGCCTTTTTATTTCGCATTGCCTCTTTTGCTATGATGGATTGATTTCTTTGTTCTATTAATGTCCAGTAGCTTTATGCAATGTCCAGAAGTGTTAAGAATGATTGCGTCACCTCTGAACATGTTAATTTTTATTGTACACTAACCCTCTAATGAGTTGTTTCGAGTTTGGTGTGGAGGAAGTTTTCAAGGATCAAGAGAGGGAAATGATGCAATATGATCAAGGAGAGTGAAAGCTCTAAGCTTGGGGATGCCCCGGTGGTTCACCCCTGCATATTCTAAGAAGACTCAAGCGTCTAAGCTTGGGGATGCCCAAAGCATCCCCTTCTTCATCGACAACATTATCAGGTTCCTCCCCTGAAACTATATTTTTATTCCATCACATCTTATGCACTTTGCTTGGAGCGTCGGTTTGTTTTTGTTTTTTGTTTTGTTTGAATAAAATGGATCCTAGCATTCACTTTATGGGAGAGAGACACGCTCCGCTGTAGCATATGGACAAGTATGTCCTTAGGCTCTACTCATAGTATTCATGGCGAAGTTTCTTCTTCGTTAATTTGTTATATGGTTGGAATTGGAAAATACTACATGTAGTAACTCTAAAATGTCTTGGATAATTTGATACTTGGCAATTGTTGTGCTCATGTTTAAGCTCCTGCATCATATACTTTGCACCCATTAATGAAGAAACACTTAGAGCTTGCTAATTTGGTTTGCATATTTGGTTTCTCTAGAGTCTAGATAACATCTAGTATTGAGTTTTGAACAACAAGGAAGACGGTGTAGAGTCTTATAATGTTTACAATATGTCTTTTATGTGAGTTTTGTTGCACCGTTCATCCTTGTGTTTGTTTCAAATAACCTTGCTAGCCTAAACCTTGTATCGAGAGGGAATACTTCTCATGCATCCAAAATACTTGAGCCAACCACTATGCCATTTGTGTCCACCATACCTACCTACTACATGGTATTTCTCCGCCATTCCAAAGTAAATTGCTTGAGTGCTACCTTTAAAAATCCATCATTCACCTTTGCAATATATAGCTCATGGGACAAATAGCTTAAAAACTATTGTGGTATTGAATATGTACTTATGCACTTTATCTCTTATTAAGTTGCTTGTTGTGCGATAACCATGTTTTCTGGGGACGCCATCAACTACTCTTTGTTGAATATCATGTGAGTTGCTATGCATGTCCGTCTTGTCCGAAGTAAGAGAGATCTACCACCTTTATGGTTGGAGCATGCATATTGTTAGAGAAGAACATTGGGCCGCTAACTAAAGCCATGATTCATGGTGGAAGTTTCAGTTTTGGACACACATCCTCAATCTCATATGAGAATAATAATTGTTGCCACATGCTTATGCATTTAATAGGAGTCCATTATCTGTTGTCCATGTTGTCCCGGTATGGATGTCTAAGTTGAGAATAATCAAAAGCGAGAAATCCAAAATGCGAGCTTTCTCCTTAGACCTTTGTACAGGCGGCATGGAGGTACCCCATTGTGACACTTTGTTAAAACATGTGCATTGCAAAGATCCGGTAGTCCAAGCTAATTAGGACAAGGTGCGGGCACTATTAGTATACTATGCATGAGGCTTGCAACTTGTAAGATATAATTTACATAACTCATATGCTTTATTACTACCGTTGACAAAATTGTTTCATGTTTTCAAAATAAAAGCTCTAGCACAAATATAGCAATCGATGCTTTCCTCTTTGAAGGACCATTCTTTTTACTTTTATGTTGAGTCAGTTCACCTATCTCTCTCCACCTCAAGAAGCAAACACTTGTGTGAACTGTGCATTGATTCCTACATACTTGCATATTGTACTTGTTATATTACTCTATGTTGACAATTATCCATGAGATATACATGTTACAAGTTGAAAGCAACCGCTGAAACTTAATCTTCCTTTGTGTTGCTTCAATACCTTTACTTTGATTTATTGCTTTATGAGTTAACTCTTATGCAAGACTTATTGATGCTTGTCTTGAAGTACTATTCATGAAAAGTCTTTGCTTTATGATTCACTTGTTTACTCATGTAATTACCATTGTTTTGATCGCTGCATTCATTACATATGTTTACAAATAGTATGATCAAGTTTATGATGGCATGTCACTTCAGAAATTATCTTTGTTATCGTTTTACCTGCTCGGGACGAGCAGAACTAAGCTTGGGGATGCTTGATACGTCTCCGACGTATCGATAATTTCTTATGTTCCATGCCATATTATTGATGATACCTACATGTTTTATGCACACTTTATGTCATATTCGTGCATTTTCCGGAACTAACCTATTAACAAGATGCCGAAGTGCCGATTGTCTGTTTTCTGCTGTTTTTGGTTTCAGAAATCCTAGTAACGAAATATTCTCGGAATTGGACGAAATCAAGACCCAGGGGCCTATTTTGCCACGAACCTTCCAGAAGACCGAAAGGGATACGAAGTGGGGCGACGAGGCGCCGCCACCATAGGGCCGCGCGACCAAGGGGGGGCCCGCGCCGCCCTATGGTGTGGGCCCCTCGTCAGCCCTCCGACTCTGCCCTTCCGCCTACTTAAAGCCTCCGTCGCGAAACCCCTGATGCGAAAAACCACGATACGGAAAACCTTCCAGAGACGCCACCGCCGCCAATCCCATCTCGGGGGATTCCGGAGATCTCCTCCGGCACCCCGCCGGAGAGGGGATTCATCTCCCGGAGGACTCTACACCGCCATGGTCGCCTCCGGGAGTGATGAGTGAGTAGTTCACCCCTGGACTATGGGTCCATAGCAGTAGCTAGATGGTTGTCTTCTCCTCATTGTGCTTCATTGTTGGATCTTGTGAGCTGCCTAACATGATCAAGATCATCTATCTGTAATACTCTATGTTGTGTTTGTCGGGATCCGATGGATAGAGAATACCATGTTATGTTAATTATCAAGTTATTGCATATGTGTTGTTTATGATCTTTCATGCTCTCCGTTATTAGTAGAGGCTCTGGCCAAGTTGATGCTAGTAACTCCCAGAGGGAGTATTTATGCTCGATAGTGGGTTCATGCCTGCATTGACACCTGGGACAGTGACAGAAAGTTCTAAGGTTGTGCTGTGCTGTTGCCACTAGGGATAAAACATTGATGCTATGTCCGAGGATGTAGTTATTGATTACATTACGCACCATACTTAATGCAATTGTCTGTTGCTTTGCAACTTAATACCGGAGGGGTTCGGACGATAACCTGAAGGTGGACTTTTTAGGCATAGATGCAGTTGGACGGCGGTCTATGTACTTTGTCGTAATGCCCAATTAAATCTCACTCGTACTTATCATGACATGTATGTGCATTGTTATGCCCTCTCTATTTGTCAATTGCCCGACCGTAATTTGTTCACCCAACATGCTTTTATCTTATGGGAGAGACACCTCTAGTGAACTGTGGACCCCGGTCCATTCTTTTAATACTGAAATACAAATCTGTTGCAATACTTGTTTTACTCGTTTTCTCTGCAAACAATCATCTTCCACACAATACGGTTAATCCTTTGTTACAAGCAAGCCGGTGAGATTGACAACCTCACCTGTTTCGTTGGGGCAAAGTACTTTGGTTGTGTTGTGCAGGTTCCACGTTGGCGCCGGAATCCCCGGTGTTGCGCCGCACTACATCCCGCCGCCATCAACCTTCAACGTGCTTCTTGGCTCCTCCTGGTTCGATAAACCTTGGTTTCTTTCTGAGGGAAAACTTGCTGTTGTGCGCATCATACCTTCCTCTTGGGGTTCCCAACGAACGTGTGAAATACACGCCATCAGCCGTCTCGGCCGACTTGCTTTCTGGAAACACGGTGCACGATAGCTCACCTTCGGCGGCAACGCGGCAGCTGCGAACGGCGGGAGGTCTCGCGACGGTGAGAGGACAACAGCGACGGCGACGGTGTCCTCCGACTCTGCTACGATGCGGCGAAAGCAGCTCGGGGCCGCGACCTATGCTTCCGCCCCGCTTGCCGACGTCTCGACGACAGTGGCCGGCGTCGACGCCGCTCCCAAATCGCCGGTCCTTGGGTGGCGACGGAGCGGCGGGAGATGTGTGCGAGGGGTTTGTGTTTTGGGAGACAGACAGGCGGGCCAAGGGCGGACAAGGGGAGGACGCGAGCGACCACCCTTCAGCGTCCGCGGCCACGCAAACTCGTCCCAGATTTGGGCCGGGTCTGGGTCGTCCCGGACGTCGCGGCCATCCATTTTTGGGATGGGTCCGCGCGCTGGGCCTCGTTTTTGTCCGGTTGGACCCATCCGGACGAGCGGGCGCGGGATGGGTATGTTGACCAATCTTTTCAGCTATAATGCTTAGTGTACTGGTCATCGTAGCCGAGGAAACCTTGTGTCGCTCGTGAACCATTTTGGTTTGTGCTTTGTTTGTTTTTTTGCAGGGATGAGTACCAATATTTTGGCAAAATATTGATTAATTTCCATTTCATCAAATTTTTGGCACTCAAGATCACCCATTTTTAGCAAAAAGTCATGCCGAAATTTTCATTAAACTTTTTACTTAGTTATTTTTACTGATTAAGCTCTAAGAATATGATCTTTATATTGTGTGTAGATGTCTGGAGATGAGTGAGACGTGCGCCTGAGGCCCCTACCCGTACTCTCTAACTTTGTCCGCTTATCTGCGCTCTATATGGCTAAAGTTGTATGCAAATAGGGTAATAATTAATGTCGAACCTACTACTTTAGAGAGATCAACTTGAATACCCATGATGGCCAGGTAGTGGTGAGGGATTACATCCTTTCCTTCATGCTTGCTAATAAGCTGTCCGGTACCATTCTCGTGCCTTACTTTTCCAAGTAAGACTCATTCGCCCGCACTAGTAGAGAAACCTCCCTTTAGTACCGGTTCCAAAGGGCTTTTAGTACCGGTTTTGGAACCGGTACTAAAGATTCGGTACTAAAGGCCTCCCACCTTTAGTACCGATTCCTTACGAACCGGTACTAAAGGTTATTTCCACTCCCTCTTTTTTTTATTTTTTCAGAATTTCTAGTATTTTCATTAGTCTCTAACTACACTTTATCTCTAGTCAAATTACTTACCCGTGGTCAAACTTCCCGGTCGGTCACCCATCCTCACACTACTCCCGCACTAGCACGCTTAACTTCCGAGTTCTATCCCACTCCACTTCCAAGTGCTTCGCGCGCATGTATGTGATAGTACTATCATATCAATCCTATTAACATGTTGGTCGATGTCACACTTCTTTATTGTTTAAAATCCAAATAATTCTTTTAATAAACAAAAGTAATGATGTAATAATAATGTTGAATAAATAAATTAAATTAAATTTTATAATTTGTATTATTTTTTAAAATTTTAATATTTTTTTGCCAAACCTAAAACCTGAATATTTGAAAATCTTATAATTTGCTAAAATTAATAGTAATATTTTAGGACTCAAAAAATCTTATAATTATTAATTTTAATTTTTTTAAAAATAAAAAATATATAAATTTCTAAATTTCTGGAAAAAAACTAAAATCTTCTTGCTTTCATATTTTCATTTGGAATTTTGAGAATCTAAAAATTGGCTAACCGGGTAAACCCTGGTGAATTCGGATGTAACTTTTTCTCACGATGATTTTGATATATTATACGCATTTTCCCGATGTCGTATGCAAAAATTAATGCGATTTTACCATTTTTCAAACTTTTTTTGCAAAAAAAGTCAAAATTCGAATTTCTTAATTTCACCGAATAGTAGGTTGCATAACATACAAGAATTTGAAAACATTTTTTCTTTAATTTTCATTTGTATTTTACAAAGCAAAAAAAAAGCGTGGGGAGCAAAAAAACCCTTAGTACCGGTTCGTGACACGAACCGGTACTAAAGGTCTACCCTTTAGTTCTGGTTTGTGTCACGAACCGGTACTAAAGGTTTTCCGCCTGACGCTAACTCTTTAGTACCGGTTCGTGACACGAACCGGTACTAAAGGTCCTTACGAACCGGTACTAAAGGCCTGAGCAGTGCAACCGGTACTAATGCACTCTTTAGTACCGGTTCGTAAGGAAACCGGCACTAAAGGCCTAGACGGAAGCCCCTTTTTCTACTAGTGCCGCAACTATATATATGTGCTTCCCTAGATATTTATTATTATGTATTAGTACTTATGTGGCTGTGTTTGTGCAACGATCCATGCATCCTCTTAGTGATTCACCCATTCAACTCCCTTATTGTGTTTTTGGATGGGACAAGAGACAAAATAAATAAAAACTACACTCAACTAAAGAACATTATGAACTATGCCATCTTCATGTTCAATGGTTCCGGAGGACACATACTGAAGAAAAGATATAGTAGAACTAAAAGGGTATGCTGCAAATTCACGACTGACTTCCCTTGCGTGCAACAACTGCATGAAACTTCAACGGATGCCTACTACGTTATCCATCACATGAGCAAGTATGTATGGGACACATGCACCTTTCACATTCAAGGTGACGTCCTTGCATGGGATGAATCTCTGGAGAAAGTCCTTACCTGGCGTGGTCGGCGAGGCGGAAGCTAGATTCTGGCTGGAGATTTTTCTCGACGGAATGCTAATGACCTACTAGACGGTGCCGGGCCTACTTCCCACCAAACTAGTCAAGTAGGCTCGTCTTCGAGCTCCTTCACAGACGAACCCGTCCTCGCGCTCCACCTCGGCCGGTTCCGTAAGATTTACGGTCTTATTTCATCATATTTACCTTATATTTATGGGATTTCTATTTTCGTGCCCTCGGGTCCTTAGTTGTGCTCAGTTTTCCCCAGCTCCTTAGTTTTTCCTCAGTTTTCCCCAAGACCTTGTCTGAAACCCGCAGAAGGAGCTCGGACGGAAGGAATCCGTTAAGTTGGCCGTTCCGTGCTGATGAGTGGGGTCGTGTCGTTTGTGGGGCCGCGTCGTGTGGGGCTGGTAGGAAGGAACCGCGTGGGACAGGACGAGACCATGTTTGTGTGGCCGTAGCGTGTGGGGCCGTAGCGTGTGGAGCCGTGTGGGTCCGGGACGTGGGCACGAGTGGTTTCTGTCTCTTTCGCCCAGATTAGCAGTTTTCAATGTACCTTTTTCCTCTCTCTCGCTCGATCTCATTCATATTTGATAGCCCAAATTGGTAGCAAATCTAGAGCATCTTCTCCTTCTGTTTTTTAACGACATTCATTTCTTTATGCCTTCATTTTTACCCAATCAGGTAGGAAATCTAGGGCACAAATCCAGAAAAAATATAAGATAAGCTGCATACAGCAGCCAACATAGCATAGATATATTCACGACAGATCCAACAGTAGTACCGATAGAACCCTACAACATAAGCTACATTTTACATGAATTTAAGCTGCTCTACAGATAAAGCAGTCACATACAGAGAGTGCAGTAGGCATGTTCAACAGGGGCGGGCCCACTTCAATTCAAGGGTATTCAGTTGAATACCCAAATATTTTGAAAATTATACCAATAGTATCAATATTCTAAGGTATGTATAGAAAGTAAAACTGTCGTACTGTGTTAAGAATGCTGACATAGGTCAAATGGTTTGGAAGGAACTGTTTTGTTCCCTGTGTCTTGAGTTCAAATCCCGTGCACGCATTTTAATCCTTATTTTTGAAATATTTTTTTTGCATGTATTTTTGTTATAGATAGATAATATAGTGCTTGGTCTACACTTAAATTTTCATGTTCACTCCAATTGTTAGAAATTTGTAAGGAATTTACATATTCAAGGCACTTTTTTTGGTAAATTCATATGTTTCTCAAGCAACTATCACTCATTATGGGGGTTTTTCAAGAAAATATGAGATGTGTGGGATTCAATATTTTCCTCGTTTGTACTAAAATATGATATATATGTGTGTGATCGTTAGTTTCGTATTCAAAATATTTTATAATCTTGAATACCCATACTCAAAAGTCTAGGCCCGCCCCTGATGTTCAACGCCTCCAGGTTGGGCCTGTGACTCGCCTGGAGGTTGCGCAGGTGAATCCCAAGTGCTTTGTGTTTGGCCATGAACGCATGCACGTTCACCGTCGTTCCAACTCTAGCGCCGCATCTGCCAATGGATTCAGCATGGTTCACCAGGCAGTTGAAGTCGGTGGCGCGGAGCTTCCTGTTGCAGAAGGGGCACCTGTAAACGCCTCGAGCAAAGTGGCCATCGTATTGGCCAGACAGTAGCCTCCTGAGGACGTGACGAGTCTTGGTGTGGAAGGACTCGTCGTCGCTGTCGACGTCGCTGCTCTGCACCTGTCACGTAGCACCAAAGATCGTGCAAAAAACACGGAGTCAATTGCAACGATGATGGAACAAAGAGTGAACAAAGATCATGCATGATAATATGGGCTCGAAAAAAAGAGGTAGCCTCAGTTACATTGGACACACTTATATCCAGGATTTGAGTCAGTAAACCAAATATCATGCACAACAAATTTGAACACACCAATTGTTTACTGACCAAACCCTTAATCAATTTGTGCCCAAATATTCATCATCATCGGCACAAATTTTAAACAAAAGCAAATCACAAGCACTAATAACGCAAGATCTAATACAAAAGGATTGAACTAGGAACAGACGCACCCTAATAACGCTAGATCTAACACAAATGGATTGAACTAGGAACAGACGAACCCTAATAACGCTAGACCTAACACAAAAGGATTGAAATGGGATAAGAACAAGGGAGCAAAGGGTTACCTCCGGCTCGTCGTCGACGATGCTGGTGTCGTAGGGGTTCTCCGGCGCGACGTATGGCACTGGTTCGTACGGGTCCCAAGCGACGGGGGCCTGGACGGGGGCCTGGACGGTGGCGGCGGCCGATGCGCCGGCGGCTGATGCGCCGGCTGCTACATTGGAAGCAGCGACAGGAGCCTGGACGGGGGCAGCGGCCGATGCGCCGGCGGCTGATGCGCCGGCTGCTACATTGGAAGCAGCGACAGGGGCCTGGACGGGGGCAGCGGCCGATGCGCCGGCGGCTGATGCGCCGACAATGGGCATCTCATTCTTCTCCATCGCCGGCGGTTTTCTTCGGGGTTTTTCTTCGGTTGTGGAGAAGATGATGGGACAGAGAGGCGGTTGCAGTGAGAACGTGCGTCGAGGGAGAGGAAAAGGGCTCTATAAAGACGAAGGTGGCGTGTACCGCAACACGTGTCCGCTATGCACGGCTGCAGCATGCACCGCGACACGAGTCTAACCCTGGGACGTTTGGTGTACTCAGTTATAACCTCGGGCCTTATACAGAAATTTTATCTGTACTCAGTTTTCCCCTCGAGTACTTAGACTAGCAAGTGCAATATACTCAGTTTTACCCTCAAGTAGCTAGTCAACAGAGAGTCAACAAATGAGATTAACATATCTAATTGAGGCATTTCATGCGCAAAAAAATTCAAAAAAATAAAAGCATAGTGGCACCTACTCATGGAGTCTTCCTACGCAACCTGCCACCAAGAAAACCTTAACAAACATATATAAATCAAGTTTTACCACAAATTGCCACTTCTCATAATCACTAGTGTAGCTATGAAGATGCATGGTTTTCCACTCAAACCCCTTTGCAAAACATCTTCCCCAAAAACATAGTTTGTCTAAATGATGCCATAATTATCACACTCATGTATATTTGAATTGCAAATAATTTGATGTAGCCCAATATGAATTATATTGTACAAAACACGCATTTTTCATTTTGTAATTCTTTTTGTTTGAATCCCTTAGTCTATTTACTATTTATGTTTCCTTGGATTGTTAGTACTACTCAGTTTTGCCCTCAAGTTCTGTCACAAATGCTCTCAGAAGCCCAAACTTATCCTGATTGGTTGAGCCGTTGTCACACGGATCGACTCCACGAACCGTTGATCAACTGATCTAACGGGCAGTATACCCCTCCCCGTCTCTTCGTGGACACCCCTCTCTCTCTCTCTCTCTCTCTCTCTCTCTTCGTGGCCACCCCTCTCTCTCTGTGTCGGTGGATGCATTATTGTCACCCCTCTAACAATTATCAACTATCTTTTGCTTTCCTTTTTTTTAGGGGATATAGTTTTGGCATATAGTTTTAGTAATTTGAAACGGCCCAAAAGTGGTATAATTTTGGTATAAACATGAGGCATACATATTTGCGGATTTCGGTGAATGCATTATTGTCACCCCTCTAACAATTATCAACTATCTTTCGCTTTCCTTTTTCTTTTAGGGGATATAGTTTTGGCATATAGTTTCGGTAATTTGAAACGGCCCAAAAGTGGTATAATTTCGGTATAAACATGAGGCATACATATTTGCGGATTTCGGTGAATGCATTATTGTCACCCCTCTAACAATTATCAACTATCTTTCGCTTTCCTTTTTCTTTTAGGGGATATAGTTTTGGCATATAGTTTCGGTAATTTGAAATGGCCCAAAAGTGGTATAATTTCGGTATAAACATGAGGCATACATATTTGCGGATTTCGGTGAATGCATTATTCTCACCCCTCTAACAATTATCAACTATCTTTCGCTTTCCTTTTTCTTTTAGGGGATATAGTTTTGGCATATAGTTTCGGTAATTTGAAACGGCCCAAAAGTGGTATAATTTCGGTATAAACATGAGGCATACATATTTGCGGATTTCGGTGAATGCATTATTGTAACCCCTCTAACAATTATCAACTATCTTTCGCTTTCCTTTTCTTTTAGGGGATATAGTTTTGGCATATAGTTTTGGTAATTTGAAACGGCCCAAAAGTGGTATAATTTTGGTATAAACATGAGGCATACATGTTTACGGATTTCGGTGAATAGATTATTGGGAGCCCTAGATTATTTGTCACCCCTCTAACAATTATTGGGAGCATTCCAATATAGTTGGTAATTTCGGTGAATGCACACACTAACTATGAAAACAACTACAAGTACATGTAACTGAATAATGAATTTGTAACAAGGTATCCCTTGTAACAACTTCTAGCGCCTGATGAGCAATGATAAGAATCCGATCGCAATTATACAACAGAAAAAACAACCAGCCATCAGATTAGCTTGCTTCTTCAACTCGATTAGCTGCCTTAATTGCTTGTTCATTTTCTTCAGTTCTCCCTTCACTTCCACCAGTCCTGCATTGGGAGCATTAGGCATAATCGGAACGGCTCCTCTCTCCGCCGCATTCTCTACGACAAGTCCCCCCTCCCAAATTGCGCTCCCCAATAGCGCCAATTGATTCCTGCAATTGAAGCCTGCGAACGTACACATCGATCCACTCGAAATGCCCGCATTTCTTCGGGATCCGAAAACAACAACGGGAACCCTAAATCCCAAATTCGAGGGAATAGCAAGAAAATCGAGAGAAAACAGAGAAATTGGAGCGAGATCTAACCTTATCCCCCTCTCTATATGGCAAGCTCTCGCATGCAAGGAACTCACGTCCACGGTTGCCGTTCTCGTCCGTCTTACGGATCGACGGCTTCGGAGGCTCTGGCGTGGGCGGTCGGGGCATCTTGTCAAAGGCACGGGTCCATACTGCGGCCATGAAGAACGGGAGGTCGAAGAGAAACTAGACATCACCCGCCTGCCGGAGAAGGGCTGCCGCTGGCGGAGAAGAAGAACAATGGGGTGCGGGGAAAGAAAGGGGAAGCAATGGCACGGGCACGGGCGCGGGGCTGGCTCGGGCTCCCATTTTGCAACGGTCACCTGGGTAAGTTGTGGGTCTGGCGCACTAACGTGGACAAGTTGTGGGTCTCACGATGATCTGGATAAGTGAAGATGTGTCCACTGCGGGGCACCAACAGCGGCCCCACTTGCCAGCACCAACCAACGTCAACTAAACGGGATCCTCCGTCCGAGCTCCTTCTGCGGGTTTCAGACAAGGTCTTGGGGAAAACTGAGGAAAAACTAAGGGGCTGGGAAAAACTAAGCACAACTAAGGAGCCAGGGGCACGAAAATAGAAATCCCTATATTTATAGCATGTTTCTACTATATGAATGGATCTATCTATAGATTGTAATCCATATTTGTATCACGGATCTACTCTAAGCACAGTTGGATGTTCATATCACAGATCTACCACTCTAGGTACTTGCATGTTTATAGCACATATCTACTCTAGAATGGATCTGAGCTTTTGTTCGATCTATATGTTCTAATGTGTAAGCTAGGTAGATCTATAGATAACTACTTTTTGTATCTATTTCACGTCATTAACTTGATCTATGTTCTTATAATAGGAATGATATTTTGGTGACACTGCATAATAATTGGACAACCTCAGCTTTGCACAATCACCTATGAGTAAGAAGACAAATCATTTGAAGTTGCATCTATTTAATTTTAACTTGTCTATGCTTATGTCTAACTCCAATAATTTTTTCTGCAGCTTGCCGGTCTTGTGCAATGAATCTAGCAATATGGTGCGTGAGAATTTACTCACGTGGGGTGGCGATGCGGAGTGTGAGTATTGTATATTCAATTTCCTCCACCAGATGGAGGAGGCACAACAAATAGAAGGTACCAGCAGAGGTGGGGCGGAGGAGCTGCATCATTGCAAGAGGTTATTTATGCAGATATCCATTCTTATAGCTAAGATCTGAATCTATGTTATGATCATGTATATATATGCATTATTAAATGTAAAATTAAATAAAAATAGGTTTTACAATGTATTTGCATGCAATATTGAGTTATAGCCTATTATGTATAGCTACGTATCGGAAAACGTTTGGGATGATTGCTGAAATCAAACAGTCGGTTGAAACAAACGTGTGACATCGCCGTTTAATACATACGCCTAAACAAACAACATTGTTTGTGATCTTCCGGTCAGTTGACGGTCTAGTACGAAATATCGTGCGCGATGACACGGCCTTTCGCACATGATTTATGGTACAAAGCCATCTGACCATGTCGCACACGGTTTTGGAATCCTTGCGTAGCGACGTTTAGGTTTATCGCCGGATCATTCCAGCCGTGTGCAACAGCCCGATCTGTACTAATGTCCTTCGTATAAGTGTGAGGATTGTGTTGACTATCTCTATTACTTGGAGGTCCTCTTTGTAAATGTAAACTCACCGCTTTAATATATTTCCACTGTTTCCGTGAATAAGGCGTCTTATGTTTTATCTTCAACCAAAAATAAATCTATGTATATAAAAAATATTTCTCAAAACGTGTTTGCGAAAAAAACGAATGCTGCTTGGCGCCGTTCCTAAAAGAGACAACGTGTCCTACCAATTAGGTTAGTCATAGTGGAGATTAACATAGAGTAGTAACATGCACATGTGATATCTTTTATAGTGAGGAGTAACAAATATGTGGTATTATGCAAACTCATACTTATTATGTTGTAGACCCATGGTGTGTGATGTTACGGTAACTGTTATCACCAGATTTTGGCCAAATCAGGAGATGGGCCGTAGGTGAGATGGGCTTGAAGGTTAAACGCGTGGAGGATCTCTGAAGCGGCCTGACACGAAAAAGTTGGGCTAAATTGCCCATGTATCTGTATTATAGTAGATCGCATCTTAATTTAGAAGTTAGAGTTTTACCCGTGCACGGTTAGGTGCACGCCTGAATTAGAAAGTCCCCCGGACTATAAAGATGTATCTAGGGTTTATGAAATAAACAACAACCAACGTTCAACACAAATCAATCTCGGCGCATCGCCAACTCCTTCGTCTCGAGGGTTTCTCCCGGTAAGCACCATGCTGCCTAGATCGCATCTTGCGATCTAGGCAGCACAAGCTTATTACGTTGTTCATGCGTTGCTCGTGCTCGAAGCCTTTTTGATGGCGAGCAACGTAGTTATCTTAGATGTGTTAGGGTTAGCATTGTTCTTCGTATCATATGCTGTCGTAGTGCAACCCTTATACATCTAGCCGCCCTTACACCTATCTTAGGTGTAGGGGCGGCACCCCGCTTGATCATTGTTTAGTAGATCCGATCCGTTACGGTTGCTCCTTGTTCTTCAAGGATTAGTTTAATATCCGCAATAGTTAGGCCTTACAAAGGGTTGGAGGATCCAGCGGCGTGTAGGGTGGAGTTTGCTAGCCCTAGACAGGATGTTCTGGGGATCAACCTCGTGTTGGTTTTTAGGCCCTGTCTAGGATCGGCTTACGATCACCGTACGCGAGCGCGAGGCCCAATCGTGAGTAGGATGATCCGATTATGCGGTGAAAACCCTAAATCGTTGTAGATCGCTTTAGCTTTATCTTGATCAAGCAGGACCACCATATATTCGTACACCTCGTACGAATCATGTCTGGATTGGCTCTTTGAGCCGATTCACAGGACAACCTGAGAGCCGATCGAGGCTCGTATTTAACGTTTACGTGTATGCCATGCAGGAAACTAAGCGAGGCATCATCCAACACCTTCCTGACCAGGTATAGGTCAGGTGGCACGCCCTTGCGACAGCATCGGACGTGTGACCAGAAGGCTTTGCGGGCCGTCGCTCTGAGGGACTGGGGCCAGCCGCAGCCCTGAGTTGTTCCCGGCTCTACGGTGTTGCCAGTCGCTGCCCGCCGGTGGGTTTCTGACCGCAACACATCCTGGCACGCCCGGTTGGACAATCTTCGACATCCACCGCATCGCCATCTACATCCGAGATGGCGGAAAGCACTCCGGTCAAGTACGAGGATCCGGCCGACGAGCTCAAGAAGAAGCATGACGAGATCAAGGCGGTCCTCGAAGCCGACCTCATCGGCTCTTTCCACGAACCCGCTCCCATGGCATCGGGTGGAAGGGGCTCTCACCGAAGCGCGCTCGATGGAGTGGACCTGTCCGCCCCGTCGAAGAACGCACCGGATCGCTGCGGCGGGAGATCAACTTCATGGTGGCTCATTCGCTGCACCGCCACTGCGAGAGCCTGGTGAACACTTTGGAGCGTGTCGCTCGCGCGTGATCCGAGGAAATCATGAGCCATCGGTATTCTCCGTCGGGACCAGCTGCGGGGACTTACAAAGGAGAGATGCCACTCCGGTCCCGTCCACCGCTGCCATTCGCGTTGGCAGCACCGGAAGTGCCGAACTCATCGGCATACGTCGTCTACAAGATTGGTGGTGATCCTAGTGACTACCAATTCCTACCGAGGCGCCCAAGGAGATCCCGCACGGATACACGTGCGCATACGTGCCGAGGCTGCGATGGTCGGGCACTCTCGAACCAGGCTGCAACAGCGGGGACCTCTCGGAACAGCGGGATGAACGTCGGGAGCGGATCTTGAGAAGCAAACGTGGTTAGCTAAGTACGCCACTCCGACAAACCTCCGAGCCCAGCTCCTGCAGTTGGCTCGGAACTGGAAAAGCAAGCATGGCTGGCTAAGTATGCCACCCCGGCGAATCTTCAGGGTTCGACACCTTCAGCCATCACCGCGGATCAGATTTGTACAATTCTGAAAGATCAGTTCGGCATGATGCCGAAAAGGAAGACGTTCGGCTATACCAAGCCGTACCCCAACGAGTACGAATTGATCCCGCTACCACCCAAATATCGGCTCCCCGACTTCACAAAGTTTAGTGGATCAGATGGTTCCAGCTCCATCGAGCATGTGAGCCGATATTTGGCACAGCTGGGCACGATCTCAGCATCAGACGAGCTGCGTGTGAGGTTTTTCGCACAATCCCTCACGGGATCGGCTTTCGGGTGGTACACATCGCTACCGCCAAAATCAATCCGGACTTGAAAGCAGTTGGAAGAACAGTTCCACATACGGTATCACTCGGAGGCTTCCGAGGCTGGTATTGCCGATCTAGCACAAGTACGACGAAGCGCGGGGAAACGAGTGTCGAATACATCCAGCGCTTCGGGACCATTAGGAACCGATGCTATTCGGTTCACGTAAGCGAAAAGAAGCGATCGAGTTGGCGGTGGTGGGTCTCTCATCATCGATCAAGGACGTGGCCTCCCAAGCGAGACTACCCTTCATTGGCGCACATGGTGCGAAGGCGACGGCATATGAACAGGCGCCACCCGGATGTTTACCGAGGACAAATTCAAGCGTGCGGTGGTCCCGGTTGAGGCGAACGAGGATGAAGGTGCTGCGGGAGATCGAGAGGTAGCAGTGGCTGAATGGGCTCGGGCGGCAAGCCCCGTGTCCTGCAAGTGGGTTAAGCCACAAGGCCCTCCAAAAGGGTTCGACTTCGACGTGACCAAAGCTGAGCAGATTTTCGACCTCTTACTCACGGAGAAGCAGCTGAAGGTACCCAAGGCCATAAGATACCCACGGTGCGAGGAGCTGAACGGAAAGCCATACGCAAGTGGCATAACACGTTCACCCACACCACTAACGACTGCAGGGTGTGGCGTCAGCAGATCCAAATGGCGATAGAAAAAGGGCGGCTAATTTTCAACCCGTACGCCATGAAGGTCGACACACACCCCTTCCCCGCCGTTAACATGGTGGAGTATACTTACCATGGAGGGTGCCAGCCAGATTTCTCGTGCAATATCAACATGATGGGACCTGGGCACCACTCTGGTAAGGACGGAGATGAGGGCAGCTGCTCTCATAGCAAAGACACGAGAGGAAGCCGCTCCACGCGATCGGCTCCGCCACGACGGCAAGCGCTACGTCACAGAGGGAGAAGTGAAGAACATAAGATATCAGCGACCTCTCTCTGATCACCTCCTCAACAAGTATGTGGGTCAATACGACCAACGCCGGCGATACAACGACGATGATGAAAAAGATCGTCTGGCTAGGGACGACAGGAGACGTCGTCGGCATGATCACGACGAGGAGCGATATGAGCGCCACGCCAAGGAAAAGTCGAGGAAACAAGACGACGTGGATAGGCACTGGGACTGCCCCTTCTTCAGACACTGCTGGGATTCAGGAATGAGCCGATTGCCTACAATCGGCAATTGCCCAGAATGTAAACAAAGGAAGAAGGATGCAGCTAACGTGTCCGTGTTCAAACGTCTAGGGCCTCTCCCGCCTCGGAACAAGCATGCTGAGTCCGCTCGGGTGGAAGATCTCGAGGAACTAGAGGACGATGAAGAAGACAAGTATCATCGGCCAAGGTGGTGCCCTGATGGGCTCAGCCGTTCCCAGAAGCGAAGGGTTCAGCGTCCACGTGGGTTGGAAGAAGCTGAAAGGTTATACCTGCACACGTTGAGGAAGGCACGGCCTGATCTGGCCGCCAAAATTCAGCGAACCCTGGACGAAGAAGGTCGGCCACAAAGAAAAGAGTGGCGCCCCAAGCAAAGGAAAGCCGATGATGAGACATCGGCTGGCACAAACATGGTGCTCGTCCTTCCAACGGAGTTTGGTGCTCCAGGATTACACGAGGCACCCAATTTCGATGACTGCAAGCGCATCAACATGACACAGGATGGGACTAGGTTGGTCTTATCCACGGGCCCGACCGTGTAGCGAACGCAGCGTCTATGGACAAACGTGGCGATGCCGATCCAGGAGATCGGCCCCAAGGATTTATGGAGGAACATTACAAAACCTTCATCGAACAAGCAACCTGGAGGCCGATTCCAGCAATCGGCCAAAATTATCCTCACCATCTATTCTGCCCGGGTTCAACATTCGATCCAACAGGGAATACCTAAAGAGCCGATACCATCAAATCTCTTGAAAGAATCGGCTCGGGGGGCACCTAGGTGGATAAAACACGAGGATATGAAGTAGAAGTATCTTTCAAATGCCCAGCAGCCCAAGATATTCTTTGATGATGGGTATTGAAGTACGGGGGCCGATGCATAAATCGGCCGCAAAAAAAAAATTCAAAATTTTTTAGGCACAACCGATGCATGGCCATCGACTCAAGGGATACAACTGTTATAAGCAGAGACTCAAGGGAATAGGAAGTGGGTCACGAAGAGAAACTCTACTGGAAGAACTCCTCAAGGAATGCCTTCTTGCAAGTACTCGAGTCCGCCAATGCCAAGAGCAGCCTGGACGTGCAGATCAGGTTAAGGATGGGTTGCATCAGATCCGCCAAAGGGAAGGACCCGATCTGACCTGCAAGGCGCGAGAAGTGGACTAAAGAAGCTCGGGGGGCAGCTCACCCTGAAGGTTCTCTGCTCGGGGGAGCCGATGTTGTTGAAATCGGCTGGCTCTGCATTATGACGTGAGGCCAATGGTGGCACATTTGGCTGATTCACTACCTTTCTCGCCTTGACTGAGGCTCGGGGGGCAGCTTGTCCTGAAAGACCCTTTGCTATAGGGAGCCGATTTTGTTGAAATCGGCTGGCTCTGCACCATGACTTGGAAATCGATGGTGACACGTTTGGTTAGCCCACTGATGTTCTCGCCTTGATGGAGGCTCGGGGGGCAACTGACTGCGTAGATATTCTGTTCTTAAGAAGCCGATTGAGATTTCATCGGATGGCCCTCCATCATAACCCTTTTTCAAGGGGATTGGGCAGGTTTGAAGAGTATCACTGAATATCTGAATGTCTAGAGGTATCGGCTTCAGCATCAAGTCGTTTCAGCAGCGGTTCTGGGGCTTTCTTAAAGGCGTTGGTCTGCCTCGTTGTCCACCAGAGCTCAAAGTCATCGATCGAAAGAGGTGAAAGATAGATCGTGAAGGATGGATATGTTAACATCAGCTTTTGAGCATTGATCAAGTTCACGATCACTCCGACGTCAAAGAGATGAAGAATGGATCATGAGAGACCGATGCGTTGTCATCGGCTCATTGAGCATTGGCTAAGTGACGATCGGCGGGATCAGTATGAAGGGAAATCGGCTAAGTTGGCATAAAGGAAATCGGCAAAATCAAATTGGGGAATTTCTTCATTGATAAACGAGATTTCTTACATAGAAGGGCTGATTGCTCTCAAAAGGGAGTACTAAGGGGATACATTGCCCCGTCTACTACTACTGATCCTATGCTAAGGGTCCTATCTACGGGCCGTCGCTGCCCTCGTCGTCACCCTCGTCGCCGCTGTCGGCGCTGCTCCCGGCGGGCTCGTCGTCGCTGCTGTAGCGGCCGCCGGCAGGACCTTCGTTGTCCTCATCCTCCTCGTCGTCGTCGTCGTCGCTGTCGTAGTCACTAAGATTCCCCGGCCAGGGGCAGTGGCGCTTGGCCGGCGGCTCGTCGGAGGGGCTGTCGTCGTCGTCCTCCTCCTTCTCCTCCTCCTTCACCTCCTCGGAGGAGGTGAAGTCATCCCAGGAGAAGCGATCGTCATCGCTCTCCTCCTCCGATTCCCCGTCGGCGAGGAAGCGGAGGTCGCTCTCCCCGTCCGTCGAGGACTTGTCGTCCTCGGACCAGATGGAGAAGTCATGGCCGGGCTCCTCCCCGGCCTCTATGGCGCGGCGGGTGTTGGCCGCATGGACCTTGATACGTCTCCGACGTATCGATAATTTCTTATGTTCTATGCCATATTATTGATGATACCTACATGTTTTATGCACACTTTATGTCATATTCTTGCATTTTCTGGAACTAACCTATTAACAAGATGCCGAAGTGCCGATTCTGTTGTTTTCGCTGTTTTTGGTTTCAGAAATCCTAGTAACGAAATATTCTCGGAATTGGACGAAATCAAAGCCCGGGGCCTATTTTTCCACGAAGCTTCCGGAAGTCCGAAGACGAGACGAAGAGGGGCCACGGGGTGGCCAAACCCTAGGGCGGCGCGGCCCCACCCCCGGCCGCGCCGGCCTATGGTGTGGGCCCCCGTGCCGCCTCTTGACTTGCCCTTCCGCCTACTTAAAGCCTCCGTGACGAAACCCCCAGCACCGAGAGCCACGATACGGAAAACATTGCTGAGACGCCGTCGCCGCCGATCCCATCTCGGGGGATCCGAGGAGATCGCCTCCGGCACCACCGCCGGAGAGGGGATTCATCTCCCGGAGGACTCTACACCGCCATGGTCGCCTCCGGAGTGATGTGTGAGTAGTCTACCCCTGGACTATGGGTCCATAGCGGTAGCTAGATGGTTGTCTTCTCCTCATTGTGCTTCATTGTTGGATCTTGTGAGCTGCCTAACATGATCAAGATCATCTATCCGTAATTCTATATGTTGTGTTTGTCGGGATCCGATGGATAGAGAATACTATGTCATGTTAATTATCAAGTTATTATACATGTGTTGTTTATGATCTTGCATGCTCTCCGTTTCTAGTAGAGGCTCGGCCAAGTTTTTACTTTTAACTCCAAGAGGAGTACTTATGCTCGATAGTGGGTTCATGCACGCATTGACACTGGGACCAGTGACAGAAAGTTCTAAGGTTGTGTTGTGTTGTTGCCACTAGGGATAAAACATTGGCGCTATGTCCGAGGATGTAGTTGTTGATTACATTACGCACCATACTTAATGCAATTGTTTGTTGCTTTGCAACTTAATACTGGAGGGGGTTCGGATGATAACCTGAAGGTGGACTTTTTAGGCATAGATGCAGTTGGATGGCGGTCTATGTACTTTGTCGTAATGCCCAATTAAATCTCACTATACTTATCATATCATGTATGTGCATTGTTATGCCCTCTCTATTTGTAAATTGCCCGACTGTAATTTGTTCACCCAACATGCTTTTATCTTATGGGAGAGACACCTCTAGTGAACTGTGGACCCCGGTCCATTCTTTAATACTGAAATACAAATCTGCTGCAATACTTGTTTTTACTATTTTCTCTGCAAACAATCATCTTCCACGCAATACGGTTAATCCTTTGTTACAGCAAGCCGGTGAGATTGACAACCTCACTGTTTCGTTGGGGCAAAGTACTTTGGTTGTGTTGTGCAGGTTCCACGTTGGCGCCGGAATCTCTGGTGTTGCGCCGCACTACATCCCGCCGCCATCAACCTTCAACGTGCTTCTCGGCTCCTCCTGGTTCGATAAACCTTGGTTTCTTTCTGAGGGAAAACTTGCTGCTGTGCGCATCATACCTTCCTCTTGGGGTTGCCCAACGAACGTGTGAAATACACGCCATCAGACCTCTTGTGGGTCCCGTTCTGGCGTCGGCTCGTGGGAGGAAGAGGACTCGAGGGAAAGTCCCGATGAGGCGGAGGAAGAAGAAGACATGGTGCGCAGAAGGGCTTTTGGAGTGCTAATGCGGAGAGGATGAGGAGGAGAACTGTTCGGTGCGGTTAAATAAAAGAAGTGGGGATTTAATGTTCGAACAGTTTTCGAGGAGGTGGTGCCAAAAAACTGTCAAATCGTGCGAGAGAAGTTGGGAAGGCAAGTCGTCATGATGAAAAATACTGCGACGGTTCTGCTCCGCCACGACATGACCCCTTGGAGGAAAAACAGAGTGGTTTTGAAATTATCATTACCAAAACCAGGGGGGCATGTGTTATCACCAGATTTTGGCCAAATCAGGAGATGGGCCGTAGGTGAGATGGGCTTGAAGGTTAAACGCGTGGAGGATCTCTGAAGCGGCCTAACACGAAGAAGTTGGGCTAAATTGCCCATGTATCTGTATTATAGTAGATCGCATCTTAATTTAGAAGTTAGAGTTTTACCCGTGCACGGTTAGGTGCACGCCTGAATTAGAAAGTCCCCCGGACTATAAAGATGTATCTAGGGTTTATGAAATAAACAACAACCAACGTTCAACACAAATCAATCTCGGCGCATCGCCAACTCCTTCGTCTCGAGGGTTTCTCCCGGTAAGCACCATGCTGCCTAGATCGCATCTTGCGATCTAGGCAGCTGACATGGGCATACCCTTCGGGTACCCATTATTAGTATACCATGCTCGGCCCAATATGGAGGAGACCCAATATGGAGAAGGCCCAACAAGGCAACCCGAAGAAGTAGTCGACTAGGACTCTTGTAAAACCCTAGGCTGGTTGCATATATAAAGCTAGCCAGGGCACCCGAAATAAGGAGAACAATAGATAGACAACATAGCTCCGCCTACGGCGGCACCCTGTAAACACATCTATGATCATATACTGGATTGCTAGCAGCACGTAGGGATCCTCCACCGAGGGGACCCGAAGCTGGGTACGTCGTGTGCCTAATCTCGCTCCCGGAATCTCCATCGTCGCTCTTCCCGAAAACCCTAGTCTACAATACGTAGGCATTGCCGAGGTGATCCCTCGTCAATTGGCGCTGTCTGTGGGAATCGCGACGACTGGATTTTGTTATCCGGGCGAGATCTACGCATCATCTTCAACATCTGAGTGCATCTACAACGAGCCTGCGTGAACGATGCCGAGAAGCCGAGCAAGATAGCAAGATAACCATGAGGCCATCGCCAGATCGGAAATCCAGAAGAAGTTATCGCCACGGTCCAAATTCCAAGAGAGAAAGCGATCTGTTGCAAGCCGAAAGTTATTCAGGCTCCAGCACTTCGCATCTCGATTCACGTGAATCTAACCAGGTGATCTATTTCCAATTCGTTGCTCCATGCAATTGAATTATTTTCAGATCGACACTAATACAAACTAGCACTAGACTACTTCGTAAACGATTAGCATGATTACGCTTACTAGAATATAAAATTTCATTCAGTATACATTAATCTCCTCTTCTGTATACTCATGTGAGGGACGCGGCATCGAAAAACCGAGTTGCAATGGAAAGCGCAGCAATCTATGTGTGCGCCAGGAGTCCATGCACTAGAGGAAAAAGAAAGCTAGATCAAATCTCGGCAGGAGCAATGCCTGAGACGGAAAAAATACATCTGCCTATTGCTTCGTCGTCAACGACTCATGCACATCCGCCATCACAGACGCGACGCTGCAAACTCGACATCCGACATAAGGATCAGGTTTCATATTTCCAATTCGAAAAATTTGTTTGACTAAATATTTTTTCGGCTTGTGCTATTATTTGCGCGCAGATTTCCGCGCTCCAATGCAACTTCAGATCGGAACAAGCTCCGATTACTTCGCCGACTACAGGCGCATGCTCGGGGGCTCGCCTGCCGTTAACCTGGCAACGCGCACACGCCTCGCCCGGGGGCTCGCCAACCGCGAACTCGACGATTCTCTCCTACATACCGACTACTTTCACCGTGTCAAATATTTTTGGCTAAACGCCGCGTGGATCCGCCACATCGACTGCGTCTTCTTCATCGAGCACTTCCAGCAAGGCGCCACATGACTACAGATTGCGTCCGAGATACGGCGGCGTTCACATCGGCTTCGCCTCACCCGATAAAAAAGCTAAGTTTTCTTCTTCCTCCAAGATTGAATTATTTATTTAATTTCGTCATACCCGAATATTCGGGATGTGCCATCACAATACTACAGCAAAATCACCCAACACCAGGGGCTGCACCATTATTTCGTTACCACAAATACAATCGATTACTTGGTGAAATTCTTTTCTTCGCCTCTGGATATATCTACTTCGGCTAAGTGGATTTATTTTTGGTTCAATGGAATTATTTTCTTCGGATCAATGGATTCATCTTCGTCGGCTTATTGGATTCTTTTTCATTGGATTCATCTTATAAGATTCATCTATATGAATATTACTAGCTTACTCTTATACAACATTACCCGAGGCGTTTCGGGTCACTGGATTTATCATCGAGGATTATTACTTGGACTTATTTTCTTCGGCGGATTCATCTTCTATATTATTGGATTCTTCGGTTCAATGGATTAATCTCCTATGATTGTTACTGGAACTATTTTCTTCGGATCAATGGATTCATCCTCTCTGATATCAGCGAATTCATCTTCTATGGTTATTACTGGATTTATTTTCTTCGAGACAATGGATTCATCCTCTAAGATATCGGCGGATTCATCTTTAATATATGCTCTATATTTAATGGCAATATGGATTCATCTCAAATACTTCATCTTGGATTCATCTTCACGGACTCATATTATATTATTGACAATGGCTTCATCCTAAATGGCTTCATCTTATATGACGTCGCGACTCCGTCAACTTCTTTCGACATCATGGCTAAATATTCGGGGGCTCGATCATGACTTCGCCTCGAGTAACAACTGTGACATGGCGTCTAAGCAACAATCATGACATCACCCCAGCAGTGCTCGGGGGCTCGGCTATCTCTTCATCAACAATTTGGTGGTATCCACTTTCGCTAATTCGGTGGTTTCTACTTCGGCTCAACTTTTTCGCTGCACTCGAAGACCTCATCGCGCATCGACTCCGTCGTGCCCAATAAGTTAAGTGTTCCTTTATTTCACATAAAGTTGATTATCATTTAATTTCGCCGCACCCGACACTCGGGGGTTGCGCGGCATATATTTACTTTACATATCATCGAATCTGAGCATCTGACACCACATGCGAAAAAGAGAGTCAAGGAAAAGATAGAAAAAGTTTGTTTATTTGTGCAGGAGAAAGCAAAATTCAAAGTATATAAGAGAGAACCCGACGAAATTGTTTTCATAAGAGAACTCGACGAAATCTTCTTCAAGGAGAACCCGACAAAATCTTCTTCAGGGAGGAACCCGACGAAATCTTGGGAGAACCCGACGAAATCTTGAGAGAACCCGACGAAATTTTGAGAGAAGGCGACGAAATTGCTTTCAAAAGAGAACTCGACGAAATCTTCCTCAAGGAGAACCCGATGAAATTGTTCCTCAAGGAGAATCCAAAAAAAATTCCTAAAGGAGGAACCCGAAGTATTTTCCTGAAGAAGGAACCCGAAAAATTATCCTCAGGGAGGTCCCGAAGAATTATCCTCAAGGAGGACCCGAAGAATTATCCTCAGGGAGGTCCCGAAGAATTATCCTCAGGGAGAACCCGAAGAATTATCTTCAAGGAGAACCCAAAGAATTGTCCTCAGGGAGGACCCGAAGAATTGTCCTTAAAGAGGACCCGAAGAAATTTTCCTGAAGGAGGAATTCGACGAAATTATCATTAAGGAGGAACCAAAAAAAAAGAGAAGAGGATAGACAAATCTTCGGGTCCATTGACTCGTCATTTGTTCCGAGAAAGAGTATCGGCGATGTGCCTGCCGACAATATAGAAGAACTCAATATATTCGGCTGTCTCATCACGCCCGAAAAAAATATAGAAGAACCCACAAAATGGGTCATTGCATCAGCCGAACAAGGAACTCGACAATATATTCTCAGAGCGCTAAAAGTCGCGAATAAATCTCTGAATGCCGCAAAACTCTGCGAAGGTAAGACCCCGGATCCGTTCCGAGCGGCGTGGCACCGTCTCTGACGTCGGTTTGCTACTTTTATCCGTATCAACAGATACGAAGAAAAATCCTAACGGACGCGTTAGGTACCCGATAAAACATGAGCGGGACTCGACGGAATGGTAAGACCTTAAGCGGCTTCTGTCGAGTTAACACCGGTATCCGGGATCATGTCCGGGGACGTGATCTTGAAGTAGGTTTTTGCGGATTGCCACTAGAGCAGTTAACTAGTACCCGATCCGTCGAGATGAACTAGCCCCAATTACCATTATCCCTGTACAATATAGATATGGATGTCAAATAAAAATAGCAACGGCACGGAGTCGATAAAAGAGGGGCTGCGCCCGGAAATATAGTCAAGTTCTTTATCGAGTAGTACAACTTGAGCCTATGCCTAGGTGCAAGCACCTACCCATAGGCTCGGGGCTACTCTTATCGAGAGTATTGTTCACCCTCCCGATAAGATACAAAAAAGAGGAAAAATTGTGGTGTCGATTAAAAGCAAGTTGAGCCTACACCCAAGTGCAAACACTTGGCTGTAGCCTCGGGGGCTACTCCCATCGGGAGCGCTGGTCGCGCACCCGATAGAAAGATAACTTCGACAGCATTTACGGCAATTAAGGTTTGTAGGCTCAACTCGATTCTACGACTCGAGTGGAGCCTACTCCCATCGGGAGCACATGGATTTCATCAAGTCTTCCAGAAATATAGTTAAGTTCTTCATCGAGTAGTACAACTTGAGTCTATGCCTAAGTGCAAGCACTTGCCCATAGACTCGGGGGCTACTCCCATCGGGAGCGCTGCCGCGCACCCGATAATTTCAAGAATCGTCGACATCATCTACGCTACACATGATCTACGACATGGACCTCGCCTTGTATTTCTTCGACTTCGGAGATGGTTATGCTTGGAGTTTCTACGCAAGTCTTCGACTTCCCTATAAACTCGGGGCTGCGACATGGGCATACCCTTCGGGTACCCATTATTAGTATACCATGCTCGGCCCAATATGGAGGAGACCCAATATGGAGAAGGCCCAACAAGGCAACCCGAAGAAGTAGTCGACTAGGACTCTTGTAAAACCCTAGGCTGGTTGCATATATAAAGCTAGCCGGGGCACCCGAAATAAGGAGAACAATAGATAGACAACATAGCTCCGCCTACGGCGGCACCACGTAAACACATCTATGATCATATCTTGGATTGCTAGCAGCACGTAGGGATCCTCCACCGAGGGGACCCGAAGCTGGGTACGTCGTGTGCCTAATCTCGCTCCCGGAATCTCCATCGTCGCTCTTCCCGAAAACCCTAGTCTACAATACGTAGGCATTGCCGAGGTGATCCCTCGTCAGCAGCACAAGCTTATTACGTTGTTCATGCGTTGCTCGTGCTGAAGCCTTTTTGATGGCGAGCAACGTAGTTATCTTAGATGTGTTAGGGTTAGCATTGTTCTTCGTATCATATGCTGTCGTAGTGCAACCCTTATACATCTAGCCGCCCTTACACCTATCTTAGGTGTAGGGGCGGCACCCCGCTTGATCATTGTTTAGTAGATCCGATCCGTTACGGTTGCTCCTTGTTCTTCAAGGATTAGTTTAATATCCGCAATAGTTAGGCCTTACAAAGGGTTGAAGGATCCAGCGTCGTGTAGGGTGGAGTTTGCTAGCCCTAGACAGGATGTTCCGGGGATCAACCTCGTGTTGGTTTTTAGGCCCTGTCTAGGATCGGCTTACGATCACCGTACGCGAGCGCGAGGCCTAATCGTGAGTAGGATGATCCGATTATGCGGTGAAAACCCTAAATCGTTGTAGATCGCTTTAGCTTTATCTTGATCAAGCAGGACCACCATATATTCGTACACCTCGTACGAATCATGGGTGGATCGGCTCTTTGAGCCGATTCACGGGACAACTTCGAGAGCCGATCGAGGCTCGTATTTAACGTTTACGTGTATGCCATGCAGGAAACTAAGCGAGGCATCATCCAACACCTTCACGACCGGGTATAGGTCAGGTGGCACGCCCTTGCGACGGCATCGGACGTGTGACCAGAAGGCTTTGCGGGCCGTCGCTCTGAGGGACTGGGGCCAGCCGCAGCCCTGAGTTGTTCCCGGCTCTAAGGTGTTGCCAGTCGCTGCCCGCCGGTGGGTTTCTGACCGCAACAGTAACATAGCTAGTTACCACCTCACTCTCTATCTTCATTTGTTGTTATACTATGTCACCAAAATGTGTTGGATTATGTGATATTAGAGCATCTCCCCCAAAGCGACCCCAAACAGGGCCGAATTTAGCATTTGGGGGACTCGTTTTCTTCGTACCGTGTTTGGGGGACGCTGCTCCCCAGCCGCGTCCGCAAACAAAATTTGAGATTTTTAACTTTAATCAAAAACAGTTGAATTTATTTAAACTTGCTATATATTACATAGATTAGAACGAAATTCGATAAAATTTAAAACTAAACCCTCCTCTAGTAGTACTTGCGGTGGCCAGAGGATCGTAGTACTGGCGGAAGTTGTACATGTCCTGCTTGCCGCGCTCGTCGGGCTCGTCCTTCACCGCGTCGCTTGGCCTAGCTTCGCCGTCATTGGTGAGGTCGACGAGCGGAATCCCACCGTCGCGGATGGACATTGCGATGGCCGCGTCGAGGTTTCCCCTCCAGGCATCCTTATCATTCAACGACGTCGCGAACGCCGCGTGCAACCCTGGGCAGTCCTCAGGATCGTCGTTGCTGGCGATGAGGCGCTGTTGCCGCTGGTACTCCACCACCCGCGCGGCTGTCGCGGCTTCCCCGTCGTCCTGCTCCTCCTTCACCTCCGACTTCGGAACGAGGAGGGCGCCGTCGGCGCGCCTATGTTGTTGTCGCGCTGGCTCGCGGATGTTGACGCTGCTGCCGTCGCGCCTCCGACTCGCATGCGGCGTCGCGTACTCTGGCGCTTCCTTCACCTCGCGCTTTGGGATGCTGTACGGCGTGGGGTGGTGTGAGGAAGGCGTCGATCGCGCCAGACCCAAAGAAGAAGCTCGGTTGCTAGAGCGCTGCGGCCGAAGGAGATGGTGGTGGGGAAGGTGACATCTCCAGCCTTGCGGCGTCCCTGTGGATGTCGTCAACGATGTTCACGAGGGTACGCCTGGGCCCAGAAACGAATGCGCCCCTCCTTGTTTCAAGTGTTCCTCCGGTCGACGAGGCCGTCGGTGTTGTTCATCTCGGCATCGTGTTGCGCCTGGAAGAAGTCCGCCCACCAGTCATCGTTACCGGTGGGGCCCAGGTGGGATCGGCTCGCTCCTCGGTGATGAGGCGAGCACGCTTGGTCCTGATCATGTCCCTCCAGCGTTCGGTTCCCGGCAGCGGCGGGAAGCCGACCCCGTTGACGGCCATCCTCCAACCGCGGCTGCTTTAGGCGCATGTCCGTCGGGACAGGGTACCACGCGCGATACAGCTCCCACGCCTCCGCCACCATGAGGCTGCCGCGATCGAAGCCATTCGCAACGAGGATGTTCTTGTGGGAGGACGACATTATCACCGAGAAAGGAGGTGCGGCGAGATTGGAATGGGGAACATGGGACGCTTTTTACTATACATCGGTGGCAGGCAAGGCGGCAGCGGGGCGTTGGCCGCAATAAATGCTGACGTGGATGGCCACGCGATTATGCACGACGAGACGCTTCACTGCATCGCCTGGAAAAGTGGGTGCCAGTAACGTCACTTGACCAGAGGTAGACGACAGGTTTTAGACTTCCATGTCATAACGCGTCTAGCTCGTGTCTCCTCACCTGGCTTTTTGTTGTATTCGGCGTACCCAGAGCGTCTCTGTGGACCGGGGATGGGCTCAAGACACCGAACACTATATTAAACCGTACTGAACGAAAAGGATCTTTAGAGCACATGGCTTAAAAATATCTGATGCACACCTCTCAGATACCTTTAGCAATCTTTTTAGAGCCGCGGCTGGAGATGCTATTACACCTCATGTTATGGTTAATCTTACGCCATGAGGCTGTTATATTGTGATCCAAATTCATATACTAAAGGAAGGCTAACTTCTGACGAGCGGAGCGAGGCCCGTCGTCGGGTAGGCTTGGACCGAAGCGTAGCAGAGTCTGAAGTTAGCCCATACGTCGTGTCCTGCAGGGATGCCTGCGAAGGGGGTGCGGGAGGCGGAAGCCCCCCACGGTACGGTACAGATCGTTGGGGCACCGTCTATATATACATCTTGTAAGCCGCCAGCTAGGGTTATCAGATATAAGATAACGTACGGCGTTTATAAACACTCCCTGATATAGTGAAATTTTGTTGGCTGATGTCCGTGGGCTTTTCCCTTCTGTGTTGATCATTTTTCATTATTTGCTTATCACACTTTTATAAGAGTGGCAACCCAGCCTGACGTCCACTAGTGTGCATAAGTGCATGCTCGCCAGATGTACATGCATGCGGTGCCAGATCGAGCAACCTCCTCGCATGCTAAGCAACACGAGTCCTCGTCGTGGCAACACATGCGCACCCAAATGCGGCACGTACGCACCGGACGTGGCAAGCGGATGACCCATGCGCGCGGCCATGCGGCCCGTACGTTGCATAAAATGCCCATCTTCAAATACCCCGGGTGTGTATAGCAGATCTGCTTTGCCTGCGTGCGCGCGCCCAAGCACTGCAGCAGCGTCAACGATGTCGCTCATGCCATGGTTCGGTGGCCGCGGGCACACCTTCTCCTCCGACCTGTTTGACCCCTTAGGCGCCTCCTGGCCCTGGGACGCCGTGCGCCGCGGCGGCGACGACGCCACGGCCGTGGCTCGCACCAACGTGGACTGGCATGAGAACGAGAAGGAGCACATCTTCTCCGCCGAGATCCCCGGTACGTTTGTGCTCCGTATCTTTCTGTCATGCAGAAGTGTCCATCTTATATGATTGATGTTTGCTTCTGAACGCGCGCGTAGGGGTGAGGAAGGGGAAACAAATCCTATACGACCTGGGTCGTATGCCCTGATCCCTAGACCAACTTCGGAGGGTAACACGTGGCCATACGAATCTCAAAGCAGCCTACTTTCAATTCCCGTTCCCTTCTCCAACGAGTGAGGCTCGTGCCTGCTGCCTCTCCTGGCCGCCGCCGCGTTGTCTTGGTCGCCATATCGCGGATCCATCGGCGTACCCGGCGTACCCGGCGTACCCGGCGGCCGCACCTCGGATCTGGTCATTGATTGTGCCATCTTCCCAAGGGAAACATCTAGCAGTGACACCCCAATCCCCATCGACTCGAGCATTTTCTGTATCTGCAATCCAGTCCAGCCATGGTGACCTGCAGCTTGGCGCAGCAGGTGGAGGCAAGCAGACGGGCGTTCAGCCGACGGTTCCGCGAGGGAGGTCGACGGGGAGAGCTTCCATTGCTGGAGCGCCGGCGCCGTTGCGACAGGGAGAGTCTCCATGGACGGCGGGAGATGCAGCAGCCACAAGCTAGAATCGTGCTGGAGGCGCATCAGCCACTAGCCAGAGTCGCTGGAGAAGAAGGGGATGAATTTCTGGTATGCTGCTTTGAGATTCGCAAGGCCACGTGTTGCCCTCCGAAGTTGGTCCAGGGATCAGGGCATACGACCCAGGTCGTATACGACCCAGGACGTGAAGGTTGAGGTGGAGGACGGGAACGTGCTGAAGATCAGCGGGCAGAAGACGCGGGAGGAGGAGCACAAGGACGACGCGTGGAACCGCGTGGAGCGCAGCTTCGGGTCCTTCATGCGGCGGTTCCGGCTGCCGGAGAACGCCAGGGCGGAGGGGATCAGGTGCACCATGCAGGACGGCGTGCTCAGAGTCGTCGTGCCCAAGGACGAGGACGCGCAGAAGCAGCGCAACGTCCGCTCCATCGACATCGCCTGAACACAGTGGGCACACGTGTGTATCCCAAGCGCGGAGGTGCTTTGCTACTGATACGCTGCGTCTCTTCGGTCTGCTTTAGTACTTACTACTGTTACTGTGTATATGATCATGTATATGTGCGTGTGTTTTATCCTACTGGTTGTAGCAGCCGGTACGCCGCCGCGTTACGGCTCAGTAGTATATATGAGCCATGTACGCAGCTGCGTGGCATAATATGTATCATAGCACACTGTGTGCTTTAGTCTAATAATGTTGCCCTTCGTGTGGAGATGATGCCCCCAGCAGTAGTTCTGAACATTTTCCTGGAAGGGGTTCATCTGTAAACAAGAAGAAACCCTCTTAACCTCGGAGAGAGGGTTCAGTCTGTAAAAAAGGAAAAACCTTAGAAAGGATTAATCTACAAGCAAGAACCTCATAGGGTTCATCTGAGAGGGTTACCTGAGAATAGAAGAACCCCTGCCGCGAAGTACAAACACCACCGAGTACAACAGGTGAACAGAAAGGATCAAAAATTAATTTTCAAGATTTGGCAAGGGCCGCGCGAGCGTGTACCCCCTCTGCCATAAATTATGACCTCCACTCTCCCCGTAGGGAGATGGTAGACCAACACGCTGCACCAAGTGCAATGTGACCACGACCCTACATGATCGATCGTAGACCCCGTCCAGGTAACTACTTTGAAACGACGCACTGTGCGCCCATTGTATAGCGAGCTCTCCTACCCCGCCCCGTCTCCCGTTTCCGATGTGGTACGTCCTTCAAACCGCGTTGGATCGAGCGTTTAGGGGACGTGTTTTGTTCGTGCCGTTTTTGGGGGACGTTGTTCCCCAGCCGCGTCCCCCAAACGCCTCCCCAAATGAATATTGGTCTCCCCAAATAAATATTGGTGCACGAAAATAAAGGTTTTCATTCAATTTTGATTATATATTACAAAGTTTGAATGAAAAGGGCTAGATTTCATTTAAACCTAGACTACTGACCGCCCGACGGTGCGTTCGACGGCCCCGTCTCGTCGTCGCCTCCCTTACGCCGCAGCTCCTCCTGCGCGCGCCTCCTCTCCTTGCGTTGGGCTATGGCCAGATGCCGCCGCTCCAGCCGCGCGTCCTCGTCCTCCTCCGCCCTCCCCTGCTGCGCCGCCTGGAGGGAGAGCTCGACGGCGCGACGAATCTGCGCCTCTTCGCGGGCACGAGCGTCGTCCTGGAGATTCTTCTCCGACTCGAAGGACTCGACGAACGCGCGTTGCTGATCGACCGTCTCGCCCGGGTGCGGCCCGTCGTCGTCGGACCACTCGAACTCGTCGTCGTCGTCGTCGTTCTCCACCTCGGTCTCCTCCGCCTCGGCCTCCTCCTCCTCCATTGGCGCCTCCTCCTCCACATCTGTTGGCGCCTCCATCATCGCCGCCACCAACTAATCCGCCCGCCTCCCCCAGATCGCCGCCAGCGCCGCTTCCCGCTGCTGACGCTCCTCCGCCGCCAGCTGCTGCTGGCGCTCGATCGACTCCCGCCGCCGGCGCTCGATCGACTCCCGCCGTTCACGGTACAGCGCATCCCGCTCAACGCGCTGGCGCCGGCGCTCGTCAACCCACCGCTGCTCCATCTCCTCCCGGTACCGGCGCCGTCGCGCCTCTTGTCCCGTCGAGGCGTCGAACGCCGCAACGGTGTCGCACTTGCTCGCTCGTGCCACGCCGCTGCCGCCGCGGCCTCGTCGGCCAGCGGGGCCATGGGCGCAGAACGCCGCTAGATCCGCCGCCCTGCGCCGCCTCACGGTGCCGGCGGGCCCGTCTGCTCCATTGCCTCCCGCCACGCTGCCGACGGTGTGCACGCCACCGCTCTTCCCGAGTCGCGGGGCCGGTGTCGACCTGCGATTCCGGGACTGCAAGTGGAGGAGACGGCGGTGGAGGGAAGTGGCCAGCGCCGGGGCGGTTCTCCATTGCCACTGGTGGTGGAGGAGACGGCGGTGGAGCGACGAGGGTTGTGTTTGTTGCCGGCGGGGTGTGGTGGCTACCATTGAGTCGGGAGACCTTTTATAGACGCCGGCGTCGGGAAGAAAGCGCGGGAACAGGCGAGAAGAGGCGGGAAGATCGCGCGGGAACGGGCGGTGGCGTGCGAACGCCGGCAACGCGTGGAGGCTGCGCGGCACCGACGAGACGTCTCGCCTGCCCCTCTGTCGCCATTAAGGCAAAGATGCCGCCGTGTGTCACTACGCGCGAATAACTTCCGTCGCGAGGTAGGCGATGGTTAGGTTAAAGTTAACTGTGCCGCTGACGGGTCGGCCCCGCCACTCCCTGCCTCGCTTTTCGTTGTGTCCGGCGTGCCGGGCGTCCCCGTGGGACGGGGACGGGCTCGGGCGCCGGACACCGTATCGGGGCGCGCCGGACAAAATTCGGGTTTGGGGGACGCGGCTGGAACGGTTTTTTGGTCCGGCGCGCCCCAAATTGCTTTGAGGGACGCTTTGGGGAACGCGGCTGGAGATGCTCTAAGAGCATCTCCAACAGAGGCTCTAAAATTTGGCGCTGTAAAAGTCGTTTACAGCGCGCTCGTTCCGGATACAGCGCGCGACGCAGGCGAGAGCTTCGTCGGAGGCTCTATTTTACAGCGCAAACAAAGAGGCAAAAAACGACCCTTCGGCAGAGGCTGTAAAATAGAGCTCCACAAACAAGTTTTTTCAACATACATACATCAAACAAGATCAAACATGCCACAGTTAAATCTGAAAAAATCAACTAAATTTACAACTCTACGGGGAGCTTATCCATCTAGCTAGCAATTGATCTAGTTAGCAAGAAATTACGATTCATTGCCTGCACGCGTGCATAGCAATTGATTCCCACGCGTGCGTGGCCACAGCAATCGATCGATTTCATGCGCGAGCGGCCACATCAATCGATTTTTGCTCGCGCGGCTGGTGGAGCTTGCATCGCGGAGGCTGCCGGAGCTCGTAGCGGCGGGCAAGGTCGGGCTCGGCCACGGACCTACGGAGCTCGCAGCGTGGCGCCCGCGGAGCTCGCAGCGCCGGGCAAAGTCGGGCTCGCCGCGGACCTGCGGAGCTCGCAGCGGGGCGACCGGCGGAGCTTGCAGCGTGGTGGCCGGCGGAGCTCCCAGCGCCGGGCAAGGTTGGGCGCGGCCGACGGACCTGCGGAGCTCGCAGCACGGAGGCCGGCTGAGCTCGCAGCGCCAGCGGAGCTCGCGGCGTGGCGGCCGACGGAGCTCGCAGGGCGGGGCCAGCTGACCTTTCAGAGCGGTTTTTCTTCGCGCGATGGGAAAAGTCGCGGTGCCAGTTTACAGCGCGCGCTAGCCGGCGCACCAGATATAGCGCTTTGGATAGCGCAAACTGCCGCGCGCACTAAAATATTTACAGCGCGGCCTACTTTGCAGCGTCTGCTGGAGGACAAAAAAACACACTGGGCGCTGTATATTGAAGGTTATTTTAGCGCAGCGCTAGTTTACAGCCTCTGTTGGAGATGCTCTAAACGTGAGAGGGGTGCTCCTATTTCACGCCTTAAGCGGGATGGACTCGGTCCCGCCTGAAAGAAGCTCCGCTGGGCCAGGCCCATTTATCCGGTCGCTTGTGCGTGACAGCGTGAGCGCTGTTTCTCCAGTTTTCTAAAATCTGAACAAAATTCAAAACAGAACAAAATTCAAAATGGAGCAAAACTCAAAATAGAACAATTTTCAAAACGGACAATTTTCAAACTGAAAAAATCCAAATTTTAACATTTTTCAAATTTGAATGTTTTTCAAATTTGAACAATTTTCAATTTGAACTTTTTTTTAATCAGAACCAAAAAAATCTGAACAAAATTCAAAGTCAGCAAAAACCACAGAAAACAACGAAAATCTCAAAAAAAAACCTGAGAAAACCGGAAAAATAAGAAGACCTAGTACATACTAGGCGCTAATGGGCCGGCCCACTGCCGCCGCTTCAGGCGGGAGCGAATCGCTCCCGCACTGAGCGGGGAATCGGGATTGCCTGAGTTGAGACATGCATCCTGAAACGCGCTACCGTGGGAGGTGCTGTCCGCCGACCAGGTCGGTGCGGATGGACCACCGCACACCCAGGCCACGTATGTTGGGCCGGCTCAAGTTTGTTTTTCTTTTTTTCTTTTCTTATTTCTTATTTCTATTTTTTCTCTATTTTGAATATGAACAGTTTTAAATTTGAACAAATTTCGAATTGACCGATTTTCAAATTTGAATATTTTCAATTTTGAACAACGGCTTTTGAATTTGAACAAATTTTGAAATTGAACGATTTTCGAACCTGAACATATTTCAAAATTGAACGATTTCCGAATTTGCACAAAATTCGAATTTGAACAATTTTTGAATTCACACTTTTCGACTTTGAACATTTTTCAGATTTGAACAAAAAGAAGAGAAGGAAAAACAAAATAAGAAAGAAACAGAAAAGAAAAAGGGGAAAAATAAAAAAACGAAAAAAAAAACAGAAAACAGAAATAGACAGCGAAATGGGCCGACCAGGCCGAGCCATACCGCGCGCGGGTGGGTGTGCGGCGCGTGCTAACGGCCGACCTGGTCGGTCTATAGGTATTGTCCGTTGCCGTGGCTGTGGAGTTTCGGATCACTGGACTGGGCTTTTTGTTACAAGGCCCATTAGTGTGCTACTTCTGGCATTGCCGAAGCATGCGGCAGGTTTCTCAACAAAAAAAAAAAGGTTAGGGAAAAAGGGAAAAGGCAATTTTGCACCGAAGGTCATCATCTGCATTTTAACTCGAGCAGAAAAAAGGGTCAAAATCTGCATTCTAACAACAAATGGTAAGAAGATCAGCATCTGTGGTAAATCTTGTTCATGGAGTGTTCAGGAGGAAAGAATAACTGGTAATCAATACAGAAGAAACAAACGTACTCGCTGAATAAAAAGATGCTCGTTACAGTGATCTTCAGCAGGAAATTAGCTATTTAGATACAGATGATTTATTACCCACGCCCTACGTGGCTACGTCAGATTTGGGCGTGGAATCTTGGCAGTACGGGTTGGTTCTGGCTTTTTTCATCGAACCATGCTTATCATGTTTTGATTTTTTTTACAATCAATACAACGTATATTCATAGTAGTTATTTACATCAATTACAAAATAAAATTTAAAGAAACAAGCAAATCTTCGAGTCCTTCAAACTTTTTTTTCTTCAATGATATAATCTTGTACTTTGTTAAAGGCATCAAAGCTAGAAACCAAAACATAGACCGTACATATGAAGTTCTCCCATAATTTTAATTTCAGCCGCAATACCAAGACTATGCGCACGCACACAACCATTAAAATAGTCAATCACCATCAGCAAGAGTACCAACACCAGTATGCCAATAAAAAATAACCGAACAGTCTGGTCAACATCGTTGGGAGTCGAGAGTACGAATCATCATTGTCGATGACGTAGCAGCCGGGTCAATTATTGCAAATACAATCCTCCTTGCGGCAACCATGAGAAAAGATCCAAAATTGATATGGTGAAGCAAGATCTGATGACCTATATCTAGAGAATTTAATTCTTCCAACACCATTGTTGACACCTGAACAGATCTCGTTGTCGAACATAAGGCCGAAGGCACTTATTGTAGACAATGTCACCTCCATTGACGCATAAGACAAAATAAAATGGCTACCAAAACTCTAACCTAATATATTGAAAACACTACTTTTATTAAAAATTCACGTATATATCGGGTTCCCCATCCCTCCCGACGCTAGAAAGGCCGGCCAAAGGAGGGGAAACCAATCTATGGGGAGGCGGAGGTGGAGGCGGCATTGTCTTTCTGAAGAGGCGGTTGCACTAGGTTTTTCTCGTGTCCGGATCTATTTTTGACGCAATCACTAGATATCTCAAATATAACATGATGATATCTCTTTATTTATTCACGAATTGTAAAATTACACAACTTCTTTGGGAAAATTGCCATCAATGTGTGTGATGCACAATCTTATATAGGGTTCAAATTAGTCCAGATTTAAATTGATGAAGCCATCAAGCGGTGAGGCAAGGAGTTAATTAGTCTAGATTTAAATTAAATAATTAATGAAGCCATCAACCGCGAAGGCAAGGAGTTACAAATTTTTCTAGCTACAAATGTATGTATAACTAAAATATACTATATACCTCCGTATCTAAACAAAGTTCATCAGCATTTTTAGCAACGGGGGGAGTACAAAAATCAAGCACCATAAACGATCAACAAATGACAACAAAAGTTGTGGGATCCAAGAAAATCTTAACAAAGCAATAAAAACAGGTTAATCCTAGTGAAGGAGGTTTGTCTTTCCACCACACCAACACCGTCGCCACGGGAACACGACGTTGGTGTAGCACCCTAGCATGACTTGTGAATCCATAGGATCAAATGCAAGGTCAAAGCATTAACCTTTTGCAAAGCAGAGGCACGAGAATGGAACGCCAGCCCAGACAATGTGGTTCAAAGCTAAACTAGCTTTCTAAAAGTTATATATTTTGGAACGGAGGTAATACATTTAAAGATGAATATGGATAAGCCACTGCGGTGATGTTACCTGAAACGCCATGAAACAATCCATTTGTTTTCTCTATTCTGCAGCACAGCATGTACAATTAGCTAGTTAGACTATTATCTTGCTCAGAGGCCTTTTTGGGCTACAAATTTAAAAATTTAGGGGAGCAAGGATGCTGAAGGGATGGTGTTTTAAGGCCTTGTGGGTTTAATAGAAAGAACCAAATTAGGGTTTAGTGCACAATCTTGACTGTCTGTTTTGAATCCTAGGGTGCCAGAAAATCTGAACGATGGACAATCCCCCTGTATGTAGAATTACCGCTCCCCTTCATCATCCAGAAACTGGGAAGATAACATTTTGCGCGATAGCTGCTCTCCTTCTTAGATATTTTTTGACTCTCGTCGGCGCGCCGCCCTCCCCCGCTGTCGCCGGCGCCGCCGCCAGCCATGCTTCTCCTCCAGAAACACATCCTCCTTCTCTCTTTCCATCCCCGCACCGCCACTAGCCTCATCTCTTTCCCCCACCGATGCCTCTTCTCCAATACCCGATTCGCCACCAGCACCGCCGCCGCCGTCGCAACGTCGGCTAGCCCTCTTACCTTCGCGGTGGAGGACTATCTGGTCGCGTCCTGCCACCTCACCCCGAAGCAAGCCGTCAAGGCCTCCAAGGTACTCTCCCACCTCAAGTCCCCCTCCAGGCCCGAAGCCGTTCGCGCCTTCCTCTCCGACCTCGGCCTCTCTCACGCCGATGTCGCCGCCGTCGTCGTCTACGACCCGCTCTTCCTCTGCTCCGAGGTCGACAAGACCCTTGCCCAGCGCCTCGCCGAGCTCCGGGACCTTGGGCTCTCCCCGTCCCAGATCGCCCGCCTCGTCCTCGTCGACCCCGCCCGCTTCCGCCGCCCCACCATCATCTCCAAGCTCAAGTACTACGTCCCTCTCTTCGGCTCGTTCGAGACCCTCCTCCAGGCGCTCAAGAACAACTCCTACCTCCTCAGCTCCGACCTCGAGAATGTGGTCAAGCCCAATGTGGCGCTCCTGCGAGAGTGCGGGCTAGGTGACTGCGATATTGTCAAGCTGTGCGTCCCTGTGCCGAGGCTGCTCACCACCAACCCGGAGCGCGTCAAGGAGATGGTGGAGCGCGCTGAGGATGTCGGTGTGCGCCGTGGCTCCGCCATGTTCAGGCACGCGCTGCTGGCTGTCGCATTCCTCAGTGAGGAGAAGATTGCTGCTAAGGTGGAGTTCCTGAGGAAGACATTCGGGTGGTCGGAAGCTGAGGTGGCCATCGCCGTCGCAAAGCTACCAGTGGTGCTGAGGAACTCCCAGGACAGGCTGCAGCGCATGGCGCAGTTCCTGATGTACGAGGTTGGGTTAGAGCCTGAGTACATTGCTCACAGGCCGGCAATGCTTACTTACAGCCTAGAGGCCCGGCTCAAACCCCGGTACTATGTTGTCAAGTTTCTTAAGGACAATGGATTGCTAAAGCGCGAACGAAGCTTCTATACTGCAGCCCAGGTCAGCGAGAAGGTATTTGTGGAGAAGTTCATAAATCCTCACAAGAAAGCTGCGCCTTGCCTTGCTGAAGACTATGCTGCCACTCTCAAAGGGAAAGTGCCCACTAGATTCAGATTGCAGGAACCAAGAACAAGCTCTAAAAGTATTTAAATGCTTATTGCAATACGGAGTTTTCAGTCTGGAGTCTGCACAGTAAGCTGCCAAGTCCTGTTTCTCTGTTGTTCCTCTAGCACTATAACTGGATGTTGGATGTCTACTATTGAATGTGACTTACAGTTTTGGTAGTTGCTAACATTTCCTGAATTCTGATATGTTTTGGTCGTCATCCAGTATAGAAGAAAGCATTGCATAGTTATGAATCAGTTCTTTGTCACATGTCATGTTCATACACATTGTTTCTGAACATGGTTTGATGAATCTGCAATCTGTACTAAGATCAAACAAACTTTCAGCATCTTTAGGTCTCATTTGGATGCGAGAGTTTTCTTGTCTGTTTAGTAAACGAACTTGTTCCTGTTAAATTCCCTTGGAATCCTGCATTACAAACATGCCCTGTAATGTGTATTAACCGCTTCTTTCGAATGTTTTGCTTATTATTTCAATTTGCATACGCTTTAGCTTCCCTCATCTACAATAGTGTTCACCATAGCAACAGGAAAGATGATCCTTATGACAACAGTGTTCCAGGCCTTGTCGATACTTACGATTCTAGCCATGTTGGACTGCTCCAATGGAGCTGTTCTGTGAAACAACAACAGGAAAGAAGAAATGCTGACACTTGTTGCTGAAAGTACTAGTGAGAAGAACTTGTTATAAGGTTTGGCATATCGACAGTTAATTGATGCAATCCTGTTTCAGTTGTGCTATGAGTTATCAATTTCTGATGAAGAGCTTTGGCTTAGACACCGGCTTCCATCTAGAGCTTGGTTTGGATTGTTGAATAGTTTATCAATGTGTTTCTCCGGATCTTCACAGCCAGAGGTTTATGCATATGTTTCTGTGTTCTTGCTTGAAGTAACTTGTTTCGCTGATGCAGCTCCAGTACATCGTTCATTTCTAATTTCCCCAAAGTAAGTTGTTTGAAACTCGCAAGTATTTAGAATAATACATATCTGGAATAGTTTGTTTTGTTCTCTTCTTGGGCCGAAGTTAGCTGTAAGAAATTTTCCTTGGCTGTATACGAACCAAGCTGAAGATAAGCGTGGGCCTGCATCTTAGAATGATAGTTCCGAAAGTCAGTGATTTCATAGTATTAGTTAGACAGATTATACGAGTTGTGATAAATGAAGAAAACTATATAAGAGTAAACTATATAATTTCAATTTAATAGGGTGAGAACTTAATTACATAAGTTGTTTGTTGGTCGGGGCACCCGGAAATAAAATCTGAAAGGTACATACTGCAAGCTATAGCTTGGATATTTTGTCTGACATACTGCAAGGTGCATTTTGGATGTTTAGGCCTTTTGAGGAACTTGGGTGAAGGTTCTTCCATATGTCTCTTATTTTCACGTGGTGAAACAGTACTCGTTAACAAAATTACATATCCTCTGGCAGAAAAAATATCGATGAACTATAGATTTAAAAATCATCTTCGCCACCCAAAAGCGCTTATAAAATATCGTCGGCATGCCATCTGCCCCGGCGCCTTGAGATCACCAATTCTGGCGATTTACACAAAAATAACCCTTTGTTGGAACTATAGCACAGACTGACTCTCCGGGGAAACTATTTCACCCATCTAACCCTTTTGTGTGGCGCCCCTCACATCGGCGCCACACCTTGCTGTGTGGCACCCGTGCCTGCGGCGCCACTCTCCCAGCCGACGTGGCAGGATGTGTGGCGCCGCTCCCATCGGCGCCACACGGTGAAACTGTGGCGCCGCTTGGAAGGGCGCCACACATCCACTTATGTGTGGTGCCCGCGCCCGCCCCCAGCCCGACCCAGCCTTCTTCTTCTCCTCTTCCGTTGTCTCTGTTAGTGAAGAACCGACGCTGCCGCCGTCCCCCCTCCCCCCCCCACACCAAATCCACCAAGGATTCGTCAGATCTGGCCGGCCAACTCCTTCCTCATCCATTCCTCAAGGTATTCCCCTTCATCCACTAGTGTTGGTGGATTTGGTAGATTTGGATATGAACCCTAGACATGGAAATTTATGTTGGTGGATTTGGATATGAACCATAGATATGGAAATTAAAGTTGGTGGAATCTACATTGTAGTCTATGTGTTTGAGCCAAAGATTTGTTGGAACCCTAGATATGAAATTTTACATGTATGTGTTGAAACCTATGTATGTATGTGTTGAAATGTCTAATATTTGCCTAGCAAATGCATTAAAATGTGTTACGTATGCCTAGTATTTGTGGTGGAATAACTTATATTTGTTAGGAATGGCTCATAATATGGTGTTTTATGATTTTATCCCTAGATATGAATGTATATGTATGTATATGATGTATGTGTGATGGCTTATTTGGATATATTCTCATGTATGTGTTGCTCATATTTGTTAGGAATGGCTCATAATATGGTGTTTTATGTAAACATGTAGGATGGTGTATCTCCTAGATCAAGAGTATGACAGGGATCACCGGGCTTTTCATATGACGGAGAGGAGAACGGATATTCACCCTTTGAAGATTCGTTACCATGGCACAGTAGATATGGCGTATGACGAGAGGTACACGGAGTTCATCCAGCCTACCGGTCTTCTTCCGTTCATATCGCTTGTAAGCCGTGGGGGGCCGAACATGAACGCCGCGGCACTCACCGCCCTTGTCGACCGGTGGAGACCGTAGAAGCACACCTTCCACTTGAGGGCCGGCGAGATGACCCCTACTCTTTGTTGTGAAATGTATATGTGGATTGCCTAGCCCTTTCCATCAGTTCGGACTTTTGGTTCAAGTGGCTAGTGCATGAAGCTTAACATGGTATCAAAGCCCCAGGTCTCGAGTTCAAATCCTGGCTTTCACAATTTATTCTAAAAAATTATCTCTTCTCCCCCCTCTCCTCGCAGCCGCCGCCCGCCCCGGCACCCAGCCGTCCCGCGCCCGACCGCCGCCGCTGCCTCTTTGCCTCTCTACACGTGGTGACTTGTCTTCTCGTCTTCCCGTCACACGTGAGAGGGGGTGTTGACGTGTATAAAGTAGATTGCCTAGCCCTTTCCATCAGTTCGGACTTTTGGTTCAAGTGGCTAGTGCATGAAGCTTAACATGGTATCAGAGCCCCAGGTCTCGAGTTCAAATCCTGGCTTTCACATGGTTTTCGCAATTAAGCCTAAAAATTGATGTTGTCCCCCTCTTTAGCCACCGCTGATGCCCTGTTTCGGTGTGCTCTTCTTCTTTCACGTGTTGACTTTCTCTTCTCCCGTCTCACGCGAGGGGGGTGTTGTGAAATGTATATGTGGATTGCCTAGCCCTTTCCATCAGTTCGGACTTTTGGTTCAAGTGGCTAGTGCATGAAGCTTAACATGGTATCAGATCCCCAGGTCTCGAGTTCAAATCCTGGCTTTCACATGGTTTTCGCAATTAAGCCTAAAAATTGTTGTTGTCCCCCTCTTTAGCCACCGCTGATGCCCTGTTTCGGTGTGCTCTTCTTCTTTCACGTGTTGACTTTCTCTTCTCCCGTCACACGCGAGTGGGGGTGTTGTCATATGTATATGTGGATTGCCTAGCCCTTTCCATCAGTTCGGACTTTTGGTTCAAGTGGCTAGTGCATGAAGCTTAACATGGTATCAGAGCTCCAGGTCTCGAGTTCAAATCCTGGCTTTCCCAATTTATTCTAAAAATTATCTCCTCTCCCCGCAGCCTCCTGCCGTGTGGTTCCGGCCTTCCGCTACTCGAGACCTGGGGCTCTGATACCATGTTAAGCTTCATGCACTAGCCACTTGAACCAAAAGTCCGAACTGATGGAAAGGGCTAAGCAATCTACTTTATATACGTCAACACCCCCTCTCACGTGTGACGGGAAGACGAGAAGACAAGTCAACACGTGTAGAAGAGGTAGCGGAAGGCCGGAACCACACGACAGGAGGTTGCGGGGAGAGGAGAAATTTTTAGAATAAATTGGGAAAGCCAGGATTTGAACTCGAGACCTGGAGCTCTGATACCATGTTAAGCTTCATGCACTAGCCACTTGAACCAAAAGTCTGAATTGATGGAAAGGGAAAGGCAATCTACTTTATACATTTCACAACACTCTTCAGGATGTTTCCATGATACTTGGTCTTCCTATTCAGGGCGATCCACTGTGTATGAACACAGCTTCTGATGGGTGGCGCCAGCAGATGGAGAACCTTATTGGCATGGCTCCTCCGCCGCCAGAAGATCCAAAGGAGAGAACTCCCGCCGGCGCATCTTTCTCTTGGATCAGGCTTAACTTTGGAGAATGCCCGGAAGGGGCCAACGAGGACACTATCAGGACGTACACCCGTGTGTACTTATGGTACATGCTGTCGAGGACTCTCTTTGCTGACAGTGGTGGGAAGCTGGCCCATTGGTGTTGGCTCAAGACGCTTACGGTGTTGGAGCACCGGTGGAGTTGGGGAACAGCGGTACTTGCCTACCTCTACCGGCAGGTGATGATTTGTTGTATTTACTATTCTTCTATAGTAGTGTGCTAGACAAAATACTAACCAAATGTCTTATTTTCACAGTTGGACGAAGCTTGTCGCAGGACTGGAAAGGGCGGTATTGGTGGATGCTTGCTCCTACTTTCCGTATGGAGCTGGGACCACCTATCAGTTGGGCGGTCCAGGATACTCGACGAGAGGCCATGGCCTCATCACCGGAACAACCTTGATCGGAAGCCAACTTGGGCATATCTTTGGACAATGTCTCGGAGATGACGAGTGATCCAAAGATCATGTACAGGCACTACACTGAGGAGTTGGACACTCTTACCGCTGAGCAGGTAACCGATTTTAATCGATCACTCCTTTGCAATCCGAGTTCATAAATTCTACTGGCATGTTGTAAATTCTGAAATATTTGAATGCTGCGGGTGGATTGGGAGTCATATGGTACCTACTACCATATTGGCGCGGGGATGCCTGACCTCAACCCCAAGTGCATTGAGGAGGCGCGGTTCTGGCGTATGCGCTGCCCACTCATATGCATGTGGCTTGTTGAATACCACCAGCCGCACAGAGTGATGAGACAGTTCGGGTTGTATCAGGAGTGCCCACCTGAGTGGCAAGACACGGACCGCATGCTCCATAGGTAAACTTCTTGAATCATGCGATGGAAGCTTGTTGATTGAAGAGGTAGAATCTAACTTCTTGATTCTTGCAGGCTTGATAGGCAGCGGCAGAGGAAGATCACAAATTGGCCTGTCCATCATAGAGGCCACGTCATAGCGTTCCAACACTGTTTGGAAGCGATACGGAATGCTGGCCATGTGGAGATTGTGCCTCACGACTTGGCCGCTTTCAACAACTATCTCCAATGGTTTCATCAAAGCACGCGAATCGAGTTAGTGAACCACGCGTATGATGATGACATCTTGGACGACCCCATCGAGTTCGATGAGGTTGCGCAAAGCCAGCACAACATCTATGCTCGCAAAGGGAGATCGACTTCTATTGCTTCCGAGCTGAACTTCGTGGTAATGTATTCTCTAATTAGCTAGTACATCATCTACATTGGCATGTGCTCTTATAAATTGTGTATAATATGTTTGTCACAGCGGTCCGAGATCCAAAAAAACAGCTGAGGAGTGCGAGGTTGTTTGGGATCAGAGCTAGAGAGATGAAAAGCCTGTCGGACCGTTGCGGCATTTCATTAAGGTATGATCACCAACTTTGAATGTAAGCTATTATGTTCGGGTGGCTTTGTAACCATGACTTCCATGACGCAGAACACTGCACGAAAGATGCGGCGGTAAGCCAACTTGCTAGGTTGCCGCGACGGCGAAATTGCTACATCCTCTTCTGAAGCTTGAAAACTAGATCCGTCTAAAGCTCAGTATAGGTTCGAGGCTCCAAACTCTTGTATTTATCGTACTTTTGCCCTGGGGAGTTTCTTTCTCTGTTCGGGCTAGCCGCAGGCGGGAAGTAGGGGAAGGGGGGCATACTGGCAAGTTGACTTTACTCACCGTACTAGCTCTTTCTATAATCAGTGAATGGGCGCCCTGAATGGAAATTAATCAGTCAGTTGAATATTCGGGAGCAGTAATTTAATCGTTCTATTTTTTTTCTTATAGAGGTGGAGGTATGGACTATTTTGTTGCTGTCAAACATGTGCTTACTAATTTCAACTTTTCTAATCTCATGTGTTCATGTTTGTGAAGATTCCTGACGACGACACCATTCTGAGTCAAAGCATTAGTCGCGGCAAGAAGCAAGCCACACTGTCAGCTTACCAATTGAAGCCAAGGGGCAAGGCTCCAAACCGATACACTCCAGACGATTATGTCAACCGAGGAAAGAAGGTTGTGATTGAGGAGGATGAGGCACCGCCGCGGAGATCATCTTTGAGGAGGATGAGGAACGATGAGCCGTTATCTTCAGAGGAGGAGGAGCAGGAGGAGCAGCAGCAACAAGAGCCACGACAGCGGATGAAAAGGATGGCCGTCCGGAAGCAGCCCGTGAGGAGGGGACGTCGAGGAGGATACTAGGATTTGCTACGTGTTGTTCTGAACTCTATATTCATAAGTATCGTATTGTGAACAGTATGTCATTTCGAACCATGTCTCTATTGCTACGTGTTGTTTGAATCTATGTGCTAAGATGTGAGCTATGATGTGTGCTATGTGTATGTTCTATGTGTATGAAATTGCTATTGTTGTGTTGAAAATTGTTTACATAAGGCAAGAATTTTCATGTTTTTAGCACAAGTCAACGTGTGGCGCCCCTCACGCCGGCGCCACATTGCACCGTGTGGCGCCCATGGCATCGGCGCCACATATGTTGATTATATGTCGAAAACATCCAGGAGCTCCGGACGCTTGGTCCTTAGCCGTTTTGGCGAGGTTGTTTGTGTGGCGCCGGTGGCATCGGCAAAACGGCTAAGTCCCAGACGATTTGTCTTACAGTATGTTTTGGGCAATTATAAGTGCATGTGTGGCACCGATGGGAGCGGCGCCACACATCCTGCCACGTCGGATCGGCACACAACTCAGCGCCGAGGTTGCCACATCGGCTGGGAGAGTGGCGCCGCAGGCACGGGCGCCACACAGTGAGGTGTGGCGCCGATGTGAGGGACGCCACACAAAAGGGTTAGATGGGTGAAATAGTTTGGCCGGAGGGTCAGTCTGTGCTATAGTTGCAACAAAGGGTTATTTTTGTGTAAATCGCCCACCAATTCTATCCAGAGCCGCTTGAAAAAAAAAATTATGTTATTTGCAACTCACTTCAATTCTTAGTTGCAAAACACATACAACAGTCAGCATGTAATCCAACCAACGGTTCAAACTTTTTAATTATCGGTCCACCCAAAAAAAATACTACCTCCATACCGGATTAATAGACAATTACGCATTTCGAGAAACAAGTTTAACTATAAATTTGGTCAACAAAATATGAGATATATACCACAAAAATTATACCGTTGGATTCGTATTCAAAAAATGTTTTCAATAATATAATTTTTGTGATATATATCTTACATTTTATTAACCAAATTAGTAGTCAAACTTGTTTCTCGAAGTGCGTAATTGCTCATTAATCCGGTATGGAGGTAGTACATTATTTAAACTCATATTGGTGTGAAAGTGCGCCATTGACCCACAACCGACATGCCCATGCATGCAACTCATCACATCAATGAACATGAAAATAAAAATAAACAACGGCGTGTGCGCGTGCATGTTATCCCATCTTGTTTACCAGATCAGACGTAGCACTCGTAGAGTTTGATGTCCATCTGCAGACGGAAGTAGAAGGAGCCCTGAACATCGTCGGTGCGGATCGTTGCGATGCCGCGCGCCATGAAGAAGTCGCCGGTACCCCCAACGACGGTGAAGTCGCGCGTCTCCTCGTCCATGAGGTCAGCGCCCATAAGAGCATCTCTAGCAGATCCCGCAAACCGCAAACCGCATACTGCAGCGTATGCGAGGCACGAAACGCGATATGCAGGCGAAATTTGCTCCGGTCGAGCAGATCCCGCGTCGCAGCACGCATAACAGCATATTCCGAATATCTTTGTTATGCGATTTCGCATCGCGGATCTGCTCGGCGAAACATGTACAGAAACTGTAAACTAAACCGCAAAACAGGTTTGTCCCTTATTTCGAAGGTGTTCGACGAAATGCCCCAAAATCTGCAAAGTTTTAATACAGCATTGCGCGGCATGGCATGGAAGAATGCATCCTCAATCCTTTGCCAATAGCGCTTGCCGGTTTGATCGGTGCCGGTTACGGCATCGATCGACACCGACTCCCACGCATTGATCAAAGCCGCGTCTTCCAACTCGCTGTAGTTGGAGCTACGGATCGATTTGTTCTTCGCCGGTGCAGCATCGAGCAACACGCCGACGACGTCCTCTTGAGTCACCCCCTCGGTTTGAGTCACCTCCTCGCACTCCACATCGGTGCCGTCGTCCACGCCAATCTCATAGTCCACTGCGGCCTCGTCGTAATCCTCTCCGAGCGGCTCCATGTCAATGTCGATCGACGCCGAGTTCAGCATGCCGACGAAGCTCTCGTGCTCGACGGGCCTGCGGAAGAGAAACCGGCGTCAAAATTCACCGCCGTCGGCAAGGGGGAAAGGGGAAATTTTACCTTGGCGAGTCGCCGTCGGCGGGAACGGGTGCCGTGGCCGCATTCAGCACCGCCATGGATGCCTTCTTCCTCACCGGCGCCTTCTTCGCCGCCGTCTTTGCCGCCGCGGTCTTGTTGGCGCCGCCCTTCCTCCCCGACACCTTGCCCTTGGATGCCGCTCGAGGAGGAGCATCCGGCGAAGATCCGGCGGCGACGTGTGTGCCCGGCCGCTTGCGCTTGGCCACATCGAGCTGGCCGGTGGCAGCGGCGGCGGATCGAGCGTTGGGGATCGCGGTGGCGGTCGATTCGATCCCCGCAACGGAGCGCGGGGGACCCGGTGGGTTCGCGGCGGGGTTCGCGGTGGTGGCCATGGCGGCGCAAGCAACCTGCGGCGAGGGGATTCCGGCGGCGGCGGCGCGGCTGTGTGCGGGAACGAAGAATGGGGAGCTTTCCCTTCGCACGCGATGCAGTCCAGCCTGCATAGGGCACCAAAAACTGCTTTTGTGCGGTTTCGGGAGCCGCGGTTGCCGACGCCTGCAAAATATTTTGCAGTTTTCGCGGATATGCGGGATCTACCCTGGTCCGTTTTTTCGCCAAAAACCGCATACAAGCGATGCAGGCCGCGTTTGCGGGATCTGCTAGAGATGCTCTAAGGTTGAGAGTGCCCTTGTGTGCCGCGGAGTTGAACACGAGCGAGAAGCAGAACCAGGCGGTGTACGTCTCCTTCTTGTCGTAGAAGTAGAACCCTTGCGCGCGTGCCGCCGGCTCCTCGTCCCCGACGGGCAGCGCCTTCCCCTGGGTCACCAGGTCGTCGAACACCACCAGCATGCCGAAGAAGGTGCCGTTGCTAAAGTGCGTCGTGCTCAGCGCCGTCGGCTTGGTCGCCGGTGCCGCCGTCGCGTTCGCGGAGTTGTTGACGCCGTTGTAGAGGATGTCGTGGAGGTAGAGCGTCATCTTCCTGCACGGCTCGTCGGAGCTGCTCGAGACGACCCTCTTGCGGCCGTGTGCGGCGGCGCCCACCACGCTGAGCAGAAACACGAGGAGCACGATCCTGGATGATGCGGTGAGGCCTTCCATCGGCAAATATGGTTCACTGCAGCTCCCACTATAAGCTTTATTCAGCAAAGCTAAGCTGAAGATCCCAATAGATCAAGTGAGTGACCACGTATTGCTGTCGTTCTGTTTAAGAGCTCGATCTGAGCATGCTATTTATAGAGCAGAGAACGATGCCATGGAATAATTACTTTCGGCTAGTTGGAGTTTTTAAACAGAAGTTTTTTTTAAAAAAAGAAGTTTTTAAATAGAAGGCCGTAGCCCTGCCTTAAATTAATAAGGCCGTTTCCGGCAAGAAGATACAAGATGCTGAAAATCAGCTAACAGGAATCGAAAAACTACAAGTAAAACAAGAAAAAGGAGTGGAACGGACGCAAGGTGATGCTACCGATCAAGGAAGGCGTGCATGCATGTGCACGGTGGGTACAACGGCGTAGCATTAGATATATCCTGTGGTTCCAGCCTAATCGTTCAAAATACTGTGTGTTGGTACGATAATATTGTCTCCTTCAACCTGAAAGAACCTATACTATATTTGGCATGCATTGCCATGCATGCAGTTTAATACTCCGAAGGTCGACGTCTCAAAAAGTGGGAATTGTGCATGCCCTTTTTCTATTAATATCGCGCAGAGATACCAGTTACACCTAGCCTCTGAAAAATAGTATGTCTTAATGGCATAAAGGATGCACACAGTCAAAAAATAGATGAATTACAAAAAGGTCCAGATCGAAAACTTGAAACAGCAACACTGACACCACCAAGACAACACCAGAAGATCAGCTTCTCCATAAGTGACGCCTCCAAGAAGGAAAACAATGCACAAACGTTGTCGTCGTCCTCACTCCCAAAACAATGTCTTCAACAAAAACATTGCCAGTCACAACCAATTAAGACCAGATCTTGAATTTTCACCCTGAAAGGTAGAACTCTGAACTTCTCATGTGCAATCGCCCCACATACAAGTCGTTGTTTGAAGTTACGAAGCACCAAGCCAATTCCACCTCACCACCAAGATCCGACCACCATTGCTCTTTCACCGATCTCGGCTTTCATGACCTTCTCCGCCAGCACCATGGAAAGAAAACGAGCTCCATGATATTAACAGCCAACAAAGCTTCGAAGCGCTCTCTTTGAAACCAAATGCTCAGATAAAAAACATGGGTGCGCACGACCGAAACCACCAAATCCAGCATTCTCCAGGCATTGATCACACAATGAATTTCGCCGATCTTGGCCAAGACCTAGATCGGATCGAGGCGGCCTAGGGCACCACCGTGCGGGCGGGTGCCCGGCGGCGCACCATCCTCTCCTCGTCGCCACTCTGGTGGAGGTGCTCAAGCCTGGCCAAGGTCAGCCGCGCCGCCCAAAGCCCTCAGCCGCCACCCACCAACCCCCTATGAGCCGCGGTCGAGAGACTCCTCTCCTGCCCACCGTCGTTTCGGACGGATAGGCACCGCTATCACCACCGGTAGCGGTGACAACAACGGTCAGGGGCAATGCGAGGGAGGGTGTGGTGACCCGGCATACCACTGAATGGTGTAGTATGCAAGTCTGATATAACACCAATGAAACACCGTTCCACTAGTATTATATCGCTCAGAGTGGTACAACATAAACATATGCGGGTCCAAGGCATGTCTATAGAATTACAACATTGACTTTGTTACATAAGATTATCACAGCCTCCAACTTTAAAATGAGGTAAAACTGCAAATAAACTCCAGAAGAACGACTCGTTGTCTAATCTTATCACGAACTCTATTTGTAGAGTATATAACTAACTATGGAGGCTATGAATAGATTCTAGCTAAGTAGGAGCTAGGTTTAGGAAGCTAGTTCCCTTCTATGGCTAAACTAGGTTTTCTCCTTGTTGGATGTGGTATCTGATTCCTCTGACAGGGTCCTGTCTCTTGAAGTAGTGGTTGACTCCTCGGCCTTCGGGTTGCACTGTAGATCCTCCTTCGATGCCTCCATATCTAAGCAGGGAATTTAAGAGTGGTATGAGTACGAGCGTACTCAACAAGTTCATTATAGGGAAGAGGTGTTTAATGCACTAGCTACAGCATTAGACCAGAAAGTCTAATACCAATGCAGGTTTTCATAACCATTTCTTCAAAAGGTTGCTTTTATTCAGAAGAACTATGTCCGTCAGCCTTCACCGGTTTACTAGAGCTTCATGGAGTTCCTTTCCGGCAACGTTCGTAGTTCCATATCCAGGAACAGGGAGTGACAGGTCACGATTCATTACACTCTGCAGAGATGTGTTGCTTTATCCATAAGAGATCTTAACCTTGGTGCCAACCGAGCCGCGTGCTCGTCCACACTTCCTTTGGTGTGAGGCCCGGTATAAGGTCTAGCCAATCATGTTCCTCCGCTACCTCGAACACCCACCCTTTGTTGCAATCTCCGACCCTGGGTCCTCGCCGGTCCTCTTATACCAATTAAGGATGGACCCGGACCACGACGTCAATTCAGGGCTCTACCATAAATTCTTCACCGGCAGTTGCAACCCATCATAGACCACATTACCGTGGGGACTTCAACGGGATCCCCACCCTGTAGCTTGTCTCTCGAGATCAAGTGCCTACGGTAATGCGCATCCGTTGATGAACGAGAGATGGAAACACTTTTGACTACTCCGTCCCACTCCGGATCTTATGGTTAACACGGTTATTACGGCACAAGAATCACTGGACGACATTTGTTGTTTAATCCTAGATGGATATAAACCCTTGCAATGGAACCTCCACCATATCAACACAATCCATGGTTCCATTGCCCACCACTTAGTCATATTCATAGTTATGAAAATAGTGGTTTTGTTTTTTATGCAATAGTGATAAACGTAGTACTTTGCAATTAATTTGGTAAAAATACTCAAATGGCATGAGCAAGTGATGAACTTGCCTTTCTTGACTGCAAGATTATGCAGAGAAGGTCTTCTATACGCAATAACTCCAAATTCTGAAATAGCATCATCGTCCGGTAAGAACGATGTTTGAAAGATTGGCAAGGATGCAATAATGCACAAATATGATATGCAATCGCTCTAAGCGTGACCTAACCCCGATGATTTAGGATTAGTGTGTTGTAATGATTTGTTTAGAGTGTGTTGCACTTTTAAAGATATACACAAACAAGGTTCTTATTCAGGGTTGCGTTGTTTTAGAATCATAAGCAAGTGGTAAATGCATAGTAACAATCATACACACCAAGGGATAGTGGTTGTATAATAAGTAAAGAGCAGCTGTCGATTTTTAAGTCCTATAGTGCATGGTTGATGATAATTTATTATATAATTCAAAAGAATAACTTTTGAAGAACATGTTCTATAATAAAGAACAAGTATGATAATTAGGTTTGTGGGGTTCTATGGTTTTCTATGGTTCTAATTGGTTTCTGGAGTAAGTAGTAGATGGATCCCAACAATGTTGGATTCATCAATAGCTAGGGCTTGTATGGTTTTAGTGAAGCATAAGTATCTTAAGCAATTATTGGTTGCTATCATGGTGATATATCCTAGTGGTAATAGATAGCTAGGATTTATAGGTCCTGTTAGGTAGGGTTGATGAGCACTCTCTATTTACTTCAAAAGAACAACTTTTGAAGAACATACTTCTTAAGGGATAAGAAGTATTATAATTAAGGTAGAGGTTGTCTAGGGTTTCCTTTTGGAGTTACTAAGTAAAGAATGATTGGCTCCTAAATAGGATGGTTCATAATTATGAAGTACTTGTAGGGTTTAGTGGACTATGGTTATGTAATGATAAATATTGGGCAAAGATGCTATTGGAGCTCATCACAATGGTGTGATGCTAATTAAGGTTAATTAAGGATGATATCCTTCTGATAGGAACTAGGTTTGTCTAAGATGAACACATGGAATACCCTTTTATTAGTGATAGATCTCTATTATATTATGAAGACCTGACAAGTATTTGTTTGCTACGATGGATCTATGACTACTATTGAAGTAATATGATCACATGTTAACTTGGGGTTGAGGTTTGAAAACTATTTAGGGTTCATAAGAAGTAATGGAGCTAGGGTTCCTACTTGAATTAGGGTTTTAGGGTTTCTCATGAAATGATAGGTTTCTAGTTTTCTTCCTTATGGAACTAGGGTTTTCTAATTACCCTAAAATTCTTGAATTAATCACTTGTTTGCAAAGTTAAAGTTATTAATAACTTTGAAATAAAAATTATATTGGATTTGGCATTTTATTATTTTTAAAGACTTTAATAATTAAAGTACTTATTAATCAGGGTTTAAATCCCTCTAATTAGGATTTAACAAAATAACCAATAAATAAAATTAGTTTTAATGTTTTCTTTAATTATTTACTGGTTTTTATTTAATTTAGAAATTTTTCCTAATTATTGAATTTTAATTGCATTTATAATTAAAAGAAAAGGCTTAATTATTAAGTTGAAAACAATTAAATTTTTATTAAAAATAAAAATTTCATATTATATTTTTATTGAATAGATTTATTTTTAGGATGATTTTGATATCTCATTTGTATTTTTCTGAGTTATAATGAATTTTCTAAATATTTGCAAAGTTTCAGCAATTATTGAATTTGAAATAAAAGCTAAAAAAAATGACTAAACGCACCCGGACAGATACCACCCACAGTCGATGACTGGTGGGTCCGCTGCCAGGTCATCTACCACGAGGGCCTGACCAAGTCAAAATAGAGGTGGGTCGCACCTCGCCGGTCAACTCCACACCGGCGAGTCAGCCGGCGACGGCGCCGCCGATTTACGGCACCCCCGGACGCGAATCGAACATCTACGCACTCCCCTTGACACGCTGAGTTCCCTGGTGGGGTTGGTTTCTCGAGCGGAGCACCGGAGCATCGCCGGAGAACCAACCCGCGGCGGAGCAAGTCCGGCGAGGTCTCAAAATCGGCCTACTGCATGCTAAACGATGCAAACAAGGGAGCTCTGGACGCGTATTCTTACCCTGAGGCTGATGGTGTAGTCGCCGGTGAGGGTTGGGGTCGGATTCGAGCTGAGTTTCGCCGATACCGGCGATCACCGGCGCAAGGGAATCCTCAAATTGGCTCGATAGGGGATGCTTCGACTTGATTCCTTGTACTGGGATGATCTAATCCTCTTGCCAAAGCTCTAGAGCCCTACCATGGACCTTCGGGTGGTCTACAACGACGGCTAGCTGGAGAATTCTCCGACAGCGACCCCGGTGTGTGGAGAGGATTGAGAGAGATGGAGGATCTGAGAGAGATTGTGGTGAGGTGTCGAAGATCAAGCACTCCACGGCGCTCCTCCAGGTGGTTTTATATCCCGCGGCGTGCACTTTGGCGATGGCACGACGTCGGAGACGGTCGGGATGCGGCGATGTCGGCGAGCGTGTCTCGGCACGTATCTTGGCGCGTTTGAGATAGGCACGGACGCAACGAGGCTTGTATGCACTTCTGGCTGGTCGCGGGTGTCCGGGGCATCCATATCCTCGACGAGCAGGTGGCGAGGCTTCCACGCCGGCGTGTCGACCATGGAGAGGAAGACGAAGCTGGTTGGCTTCTGTTTTTATTTCGAACGGGTACATGGGTTGGGTTTTGACGGTGGACTAGACTGTTGTTGGGCTGCTCTGTATGCTGCGCTGCTGGGCTCGTTCGGGGTGTTAAGGTCCAGGTAAGCCTGGTAAGGTCTCTCTTTTTTTTATATTTATTTCCTGTTTTCCTTTTCTAATTTGTATTCTGTTTTAAATTCAATTCAATTAGTTTATACCCTGCAGGTAATTTATACTTTCAACATTTTTATGACTAAACAAAGGGCCATTGTATTTCTGAATTATTCTTGAATTACTTTTAACATAGGTGAGCTTTATTGTAAATTTTGATTAAGCATGATTTTATGCACTAATGTAATTTTCCTTTCTCTTGTGGATTCAAATATGTTTTGATTTATGAGAAGTGACACCTCCAACTCAAAGTATTTGAGGGATTGTAATTAGAACTTAGTTTTTATTTGGGAAGTGATCTCTTGCTTATTATTTGATGTGCATAATTGTGTGTTAACAAATTGGAACATAAGGTTTACTTTATGGACAATTCTAGGGTTCCAATACTATTAACCTATTGACACATGGGTTGGAACTTAAGTGTGGTTTAGGTTTTAGCTGTGATCACACAGGTGATGCACAAACTAGGGTTGAGATATAATTCTAGGTTGTGGATATGATATGACACCATATTGTATTTGCTAGGGTTTACTCTCCTCTATGATAAAATGGTTACTTGCTTAATAATTCATGTTCTACTTTAATTACTAAGAACTTGAGAATTAGTTTTGTCTTCTCTCAATTAACTTCTATTGCTATCCTCAATTTATCATTAAAGTAACTAAAGTTGTTATAGTTCTTTTTATAGTTAACTTTGGTCATATGGATGGATGGTTTCTCACCATATTAAGTATGGAGTTTTACTCTAAGGTTTTCTAGGTTCTTTAATTGAGGAGTAAGTGGGATATAGTTGTGATAAGATTCTATTTATGATCACCAAGTTATTCACAAGTTAAGGTTAGGATATAAGCCTATGGTTGCTTACTAGTTACCTCCCTATGATTTCATGTGGTGAATGATATATACTTATCCTATTAGGGTTTAACTTATCCTCACATACCTCAAGAGCATGATCATGGATTAGGCATGATCCACTTGTTCTTAATATCTTTACATCAAGTTCTTAGAATTTATGATCATTACTCATTTTATAATGATCAAGGTTTGGCTTCCTAAGTTATCTCTCAAGAATTAGGTTTCTCACTCCCAAGATTAAGTATTGTCTTGATCAACTAAATATAACACTTCTATTTTACTTTCTTGGATGGGACTACTATGGTTGCTTCAATAATTTATATCCCAGGAGAATACCTGAGATATTCTGTTAGGGTTTTACTTAAGCAATGTTGATATACTCATCTGGGTATATGGATAGTTCTCTCCGTCAAATTCAAGTGTTGCCTCAACTAACTTGAGTGTAGCACCATAGCTTGAGCTCTCTTTCATAGGAATAGTTATTCTAGGGTTTATGGTGTGTTCACAATATCTCAATAGGTATCTAGTCTAAAACTCCACTTGGTTATCTTGATTGAATTAATCTCCTCCTTACTTTATCAATTCATGGATATGGTATTATTCCATGTGATATTAGGTTATCTCACCACTCCAAGGGAAATGGTTTACAACCTAATGCTTTAGTTCAACGTTGTCCTTTATTCTTAAATAGATAAAGCTTGGATTGATATGAATGGTCTCTCTCATTTGGGAATGACTTGAATAATACTCTAGGGTTCCTCTTGAAGATGATGATTTAAATACTTGGATGTATATCCAAGGTTTAGCTAAAGGTTTGTTATTGCTTCTCTAAATATTATAATAGAACTCTCACCTCTCTAGGTTTGATGTATAATAATTTGGAATAGAGAAGAATTATATTCCTTAGTTGGATCTCCTTGTCTTGTTTCCAAGATTAAGGTAGAATGAATATCATAGGGTTTATGATAAGTGCATGGATTAGTTTAAGACATGGAGAAGATAAGTGAAGAATAGTTTCTCCAATTATTGTTACTTGATTTCCAATTAAATGGATGTTCATATGTTATGGCAAGGAATATCATGTTGTGATCTTCAATAAGATCAAGTAGTTGATCCTTGATTAATAAGTTCTTGTGTTGATTTTAATTCCATTTGATCTAACCCCTTAGATCAAATTATCTCTACCCAAAACAAGGTTTTAGCGAAGTCACATTGAGGTTTATAGCGCTTGACTTGATGAGCTATTTCAATTCCACCAAGGTCAAGTAAAACTTCAGTTACTGTGATTGTTTTACTTTAAAGCGCGAAAATTCCCCAGATTTTCTATGCATGAATGCAATGCACACATCTGTTTCCTCTATTTTTGTAACCCCATTACCTGGGATATTACAGAGGGGGTTTAGGGTTGGTAGGAGGGAGGGCCTCTGGAGGGGGCTTAGGGTTGTGAAAGATCGAGATGTCGCCTAGAGGGGGGGGGGTGAATAGGCAATTAAAAACTCTTGCGGATTGTCTTGTAAGAATGCGGAATTAAACTATCGTTTAGTTTACAAGCACAAACCCTAAATATGCTAAGCTCAACTAAGTGTAACAATAGGAACTAGAGCTAAGCAAGATAGGCACAAGATATATGTAGCACAAGTGATAGCAAGATATATATACTTCAAGCACGATGGCTATCACAAAGAAAGAGAGCTCGGGTATAGAAATAACCGAGGCACGCGGAGACGAGGATGTATTCCCGTGTTCCCTTCCTTTGCAAGAAGGTACGTCACGTTTGGAGGAGTGGAGGTCCCACGAAGGATTCCCCGCGCCACGAAGGCTCACCCTATTCTCCGAACCACACCCACGAAGGATAATGGCCCTTTCCTTATGGTTAGTTGTTCCTTCGCTTCGGAGATGGCAAGCTCCACAACCACTTCACAAGCTCCACGAAGGAGAAGCCCGGGCCTCTTCACAATCTTCTTGAAGAGATCACCGGAGCACTAACCGCCAAGCCAACTAGGAGGTCTCCCTCCAAGAGTAACAAGCTCACGGTCTCTCACTCGAACTAATCATGGTGGAGAGCTCAACACTATGCAATGATGCAAAGCAAGAACACTAGGTGTTCAAATCCTTCACTCTCAAATCCCCCCCAAGCAACAAATGCTAAGATGAGATTGGAGAGGAAGAATAATGGGGAAAGTCAACAAAAGACTCCAAGATCTAGATCCCAAGAGTTCCCCTCACTTAGAGGAGAAATGGATTGGTGGATGTGTAGATCTAGATCTCCTCTCTTAGATCCCTCAAGAATAAGCAAGAATCATGGGGGGAGACAAGAGAGAGAGCAAGTTCTTCAAAGGCAACAATGGAGGAGAGAGAATGGGAAGAACTACTTGCTCAAGGTGGAAGAATGGCTATTTATAGCTAGGGAGCAAATAAAACCGTTGGGGGGAAAGTCAAGCAAAGACGCGCAGGAAAATCGGCCCAGCCGGTCCACAGGCCCGCCGACCGGGGCAGGAGCCGGACAGGCCGGTCACCTGCCCGGCCGGACCGGTGGGGCGGGAGCGAGCCGGGGGAGGCGGCAGCAGGCCGCGCCAGGCAGCGGGCCGCGCAGGGGAGACGGCCCGACCCGGCAAGGAGGCCGGTCAGGCCGGGCGCCGGGTGGGCCGGCGGCTGCCGGGCCCGGGGCCGGACCAAACCGAGGCCGCCTCAGTAAGAGGCCCGGTCGGTGTCAGCACCAGGGCCGGCCTGGACCGGGTGGGCCGGCAGGCCGGTCGGCCGCCCGGCCGCTCTTTTTTTCTTTTTATTCTGCTTTCTCCTTTTCTTTAATAACTAATGCTCCCGAACTTCGATTGACATGAAACCAATTTTGTTGGAAAGATAACGACGAATAGAACCCCCAAAAAAAGAACATTTTAGATGATTTTAGAGAGGGAGTCTCCCACCGTCAAGAAACGGTGAAGACGTCCAAACTCGAAAACGCAATAGAAGATGCATGCGGATTTCGTTTTCGATGAACTTGGGCTTGTTGTAAAGCTAGCAACAAGCTCAAGAACCTCTCACAGAGAAACACCAAGATGTAATAGGGATATGAAAAGTATGCAAAGGGTTGAGCTCCCTAAGACGATGTGATCAAGTTACCCAACCGAATGCCCCTCTTGATAGTGCGGCTATCTATCCTATAATCCGGTCTCCCAACAACCACCTTGAGACCGGTAAAAGGAAAACCTAGAAAGGCCATACCTTTGCCTTGCGCATCCCGCTTGATCTTGATGATAGCTCTTCACGCTCCACTCAAGCCGGAATGCCTCACTTGATCATCGTTGCTTCGTGTAGACTCACAAATGCTCCCCCATACACCATGATGGGAAAGCTCTATTGATGCACATCTTCACATGTCCATTATCACCAAATGGACGGCAAGCTTCAAGCATGTGATTCACTTGAGAGATGCTCATCTTGAACTTGCCCGACTCAACCTTGTATCTTCTCATACTCTATGATACTATCTTGAGATGTATATAAAGAATTCTTCACTTGGAATCAAGCTCTCAAGATCTTGATCATCCATTGCTTATCACATAAGATAGAGTATGGCTAATATTGAGTTCCACATAAGAACTCCATCTTCATTTCTTCTTCTTGATCATATCACATATATATCTTCAAATCGATGATCTTGATGCCAATACATAAGGTGTATCTTTATCTTCATGGCAACCATACTTGAATCAAACACATGGAATACAAGTAGTACCTATGGAATATTCCTTCATATAAACTCAATGAATACATTAGTCCATAGGGATTGTCATTAGTTACCAAAACCACACATAGGGGCAATATACCCTTACAGGTTGTAAAAAGGAAGAAAAAAAACACGAAAAATGCAAGATCCACAATTGTTTCCTGCTGCACGGCCAATTTTGATAACTTTGATACAAATATTGTATTTTTTGTGTCCTATCGTTTGAATTTCACCCCACGCATTGTATGTTTTTTTTATCGAGGGAAAACTCGTATCATTCTTGTCGATCCCGTTCGTGTAGCTTCAAATAATCTTTGAAAAAATGATCACATTGAAACGTCCATGCATAGCGAGCTTGCGCCGAGTGTCCCCAAAATATGATCTTACGAGTATGAAAACGATCATATGGAGTTAAGTTTTAATAAGAAAAACCGAGCCGCAGATTCGGTGAGCTAATTGTAAACAAAAAAGAAAAAATATACTAAGAAACAGCGCATGTAATTTTCCCAATAAGCACACCTTAAAATAAGCAAGTAATAATTCTTGCATCAGAATCCCTTTTTTCCCGCGGCTCCCAATCTTCGGATTTCGTTGCCCACACCGGAGTCCCCTTTTCAAAAATCCCTGCGCCCTGATTGGTCCATCGGACCCTCCCACGGATCGCGCTCCCTCCAGGTTCCTATAAATCTCTCCACCTCGCCACCGATCCATCTCGCAGTTCAAAGAGCAGCGCGCCCTCGCTTTCGATCCAGCCGCCGACGCCACATCTTGAGTTCGTCGGAGAAGATGGCCGGAAGGAAGGGCGCCGAGAGGAAGAAGGCGGTGACGCGCTCCGCCAAGGCCGGGCTCCAGTTCCCCGTCGGCCGCATCGGGCGCTTCCTCAAGAAGGGCCGCTACGCCCAGCGCGTCGGCTCCGGCGCCCCCGTCTACCTCGCCGCCGTCCTCGAGTACCTCGCAGCAGAGGTAACCGATCAATCTATCCGAATGCCCCTCCCTCTTCTTCCTTTCTCGCGCTCGACGACTGGATTGGTTTCTGACGCGGTTGATCTTGGTTCTTCCCTCAGGTCCTGGAGCTGGCCGGCAACGCGGCGAAAGACAACAAGAAGAGCCGCATCGTGCCCCGCCACCTGCTGCTCGCCATCCGCAACGACGAGGAGCTCGGCAAGTTGCTCGCTGGCGTCACCATCGCCAACGGCGGGGTGCTGCCCAACATCCAGTCCGTCCTGCTCCCCAAGAAGACCGCCGAGAAGGCCGCCGCCGCCGCTGAGAAGGAGTCGAAGTCGTCCCCCAAGAAGAAGAAGTAGCCGCGCCTAGCCTACACAGCATAGGGAGGGAGAAAATGTGTTTTGGTTAGGTGTACACAAGACAACAACTGGTTGTGCTTGGTCTCAGTTTTTGCTAAGGAAAGCTGAATCGTTTAGCCCTTTCAATCTTGATTGTCTCAAATCTTTCGTTTGGCTGTCGTGTATCCCAAATGATGCTGTTCATACTTGACCGGATCTCGAACTTGATGCGCCCACGCGATCTGTTTCCTTGGTCCAAGATTTCTTGTAGTTTGGTGTGGCGTGGTGTCAATTGTGAAAGTTTTGAGGGGCGATCTGATTTCGGGTAGACGATTAGATGCATCAGCCAATTTGGGGATTATTTCTAGGGTTTATAGGAGATCTCTAATTGGTGAAAGACAGTGGTGCTCTGTGTGGTTACATTCGGGATGCTGCTGAACCGAAACGATGCTTTCTCTGCTCCAAATTGTTTATTGGGTTCCATGGATGTGTTTATCATACTTAGTTCAGTTTATGGTCAATTTGTTTGATGCTTGGACCGGGATCTCTTCTCTGTTTGAGATAGGATGGACTTCCAGTTACATAAGGTAATTAGCAAACCTACTGAAGATGGGTTTCCTGCTAGAAAAAAGTCGAGTTCTTGCTAGTGGAAGCTGAAAATAAATCTTCACTGTGTCAATCTGTTGTTCGAATCTCGTGTACTGTAGTTGCACTGACTGAGAACAAGATTCAAGTATGTGCACCCTTACGAGACCAGTTACGAGGAGAGTATTCTTGGTCTGGCTATGACCTATGCATCTACCTGTGCTGCCAAGGTACCAAATGGAGTTGCTTTCTGAGAAGGTAGAAGGGAAGGAGAGATTCTGCTCATTTGTGTGCTGGAGCATACATGTAGTATTGCTTTGTTGGAACAAACATTAGAGGTTTGTCACGAGACTGCATATATGGAACATGGGGCATGTGAACCCACTTTTTGAAAAGTTCCGTTTGTGATGTCAAAACATTCAAAAATCGAAACACAAAATGATTTCCCAGATGATCTCAAATATGTGCCCTGGACATGAGTTTCGTGACGAAAAAACCTTTTATTTTGTCTCGGTAAAAAAGTGAAATTTTGCAGGGCTATATAGCAGTATATATGTGACGTATTTTGTCGATTCTGAAATAAAAAAGTGGTTTCTCCGCGAAAACTTTCTACCCACACATGGAACATGCGTACGTACCCGAATATTTTTATTTCAGAATTTTTTCACATTTGAAAAATGCATTTCCAACTAGGGTTCACATGCACCCAGGTTCAAACCGGAACCCCCTTTGATCCATTATTAGCATATGTCACTGTTTGACGAAAGCAAAGCTACAAAATTTTATTAGGAAAAGTATTGTTATCCCTCGGAGGCACAACCTCTCGCAACCTCCACCTTAGCGTTGCGACGCGTGTCTCGTGGACACACCACCGGATGTGCCTCCTTCCCTCTCTTTTTTCCCTTCTTATCCTCTCCCGAGTCTTCGCCTCCCACCTCCATTATTCCCCTCTGCGCGACCGTCGCGCTCCACCGACATGCACACGAAAGGAGCCGCCACCTCCTCCACCTCGTTGTTCCTCACATCTCCCTCCCTCAACTGCTAGTGTTGCAAGCTCCACCATAGCCATATCCCCCTACCTCACGTTCTTTTCCCGAATACATTTGGCGCCGGGTTGTAGCCATGGTGGCAAAGGGGAGGCGGCGTAGCGGCGATGCTGCGAGGCTTGGCCAC